>NC_134464.1:52536982-52837199 GCF_047948215.1 Lycorma delicatula | reverse complement strand
GTCCATAACAATCCAACAATGTCACACTCCACACAAACAACACTACTGGAAGTAATACATACAGCACGTCAAATACATACACCGACAACAACACACAAGAACCTGCAAAAAACACGACACGCTACCCTTACACGTACGTGGGGCACCCTAGGCACTCAGCCGAGGACCTGTCCGCCCCCACGCCTTCTAGACAAAGTATTGCCCTATCCTCCTGAATCACTCTGTATATATATAATAAAAAAGAACGAAATGTGAAAGTAAGAATGTAATTTTTTTAAATAGAGTATAAAAAATGTGACAACACATTTGTAGGACTTTCTCGTCATCCGGCTAAAGGCACGTTTCGGGAAAAGACCAACTATGGGTTGTTTTTGATGCAAGAATTGGAGGAACCCCATTTAGGGGCACCTAGGCAGTGTCGGGCTCGTTAACAGGTTCCACAAGATGTTATTGAATGCGTATGTGTTCCTGCACACTACCGACTAAACCTCCATCCCTGGCTACCCACCCTTCCAGATACAGCTGGTGTGCATTACTTCTGAGAAGGGGGAATACGTCCTCACACACATTCGGGCACCACAGTCAACAGACACCGACCTCACACACCACAACCTAACATCAGACTAAAATCACATCACACATTCCACAACATCCAATCCACAATACATACCTCACGCAGCACATTCCACGCATCACATCAATCAGTCACATCCAATCACATAAACAAACACCTCACAGGGAATCGAACACTAGAGCACTTAACTTACGGATCACCCATCGGACGCGGAAGCGAGTGCCCAAAACCTCACTGTATCCAGGCGACCCGAACACGCATGGGATCCCCTAAACTCTCATCCTCACGCCTGTCAGCACCCGCACCCTCCGACAACCCCTTGGTCTACGATTTTCCTCGATATTGCGAAATTTCGTCATTACCGTTCTTGCAAATTCGGAAACGGCAGACCAATATTCTTCACCATACAGCATAATCCCCATTAGTTCCTCTGGTTCGAACATTACGTCTCTCTTCCAATGGCATCCATCATCTCTTCAAAATCGGTCCAGTAGTTCTGGAGATAAAAGGTGATTTATCTCCAGAACTACTTTTTTTAAAAGGATACACACACACACACACACACACACACACACACACACACACACACGTACATATGAACATTAAAATCAAGAAAATTTGCACCTTTTTTTTTGGGTTCCTAACGTCAAAACGTCATGATCCGATAAAAACCACATATGCCCAAGTTGGACTGATTACAATACTTTCCCTTCTGGAGATACAGTTCAGCTATAGTGCTATCAAGTTGGATAAGTAACAGATTGAAATTTGTGAAGAGGAAAATTTATTGAGAACTACAAGTGGGAAAAGAAAGTTTAAATTAGATTTAGAAATAATTACAAATATTTTTGAAAAAATTGAATTATGGTCCTGCAAGTGTAGTTAGCACCTGATCTCTCATAATCTTCTGTTTCATTCATCAAACTGGGTATCTATTTCTGTAACTTGCACAGTACTATAAGATCTGACAGATTTCATCCCATCTCCATTATCACGGCGGGTAGCAATAGTGACTGGAACTTGTAGTTTAGATTTGGTCGAGGTTGTTTAGATCTGTTCACAAACTTAATGTAATTGTACAATCGTTTTTTAACATGCTGCTATGCAGTGGTAGGGCCACATCGCTTCGCAAGATTTTTATCAGACAGGTGACCATTGAAGACATATCTAAGGGTTATAAGCTTTCATTTTTTAAAAAGTTTGGTGAAATAATTGGTTTGGTGGATGGGATTAAGAGACTCAGTCAATGTTTTTGCCAACTTGTTTCGAATCCAACTTGAATTAGTTCGATTTTCTTGCGCAAAGTTATGTATAGTAATAAATCAGTTGCTTCGAAGATTATTAATTAATTAATTCATGTGAAGTGATGGTGACAGTAAATTATAAACCTAAAATAAAAGCTTAACTTTTCTTATAATTTCTTGTATTAACATGAGTCCACTGTCAAACTGAATTTTGTTCGATATGTTTCATAAAACAATGAATACAATTCATTTCACATTTGGCTGATGTAAACCTGTTGGCAATAGCCAACCTATTGATATTAAAGCTAATCGTTTTTAAGGGAATTGTAGTTAGAACAATAAAACTGGGTTTTTAGGTATATTTTCAAGGTTAACTAAATCCCCTTTTATGATGCACTTAATGAAAAATGAGTTATTTTCAGTTATTTTATATTGAAATATAAATAGTAATTTGAATAAACACTATTAGATAATTAAATAAATATATTCAGAGACGCAAGTTATCTACATAGATAAATCTAAATACTATCACCGACTTATCACTTATTTTCATGAATAACAAAACCTTGACTCTTTGTATAATTTTTCCTAAGGGGTCTTTAAAGTGTAAGTATAATAATAAAAAATTGTAAAATAAATTGGACTTCCAATATTTTTTTTTGGTCTTGAAACATTTGACTGGTTTGATGCAGCTCTCCAAGATTGCTTATCTAGTGCTAGTCGTTTCATTTCTGTATACCCCCTACATCCTACATCCCTAACAATTTGTTTAACATATTCCAATGTGACCTACCTACACAATTTTTTCCTTCTACCTGTTCTTCCAGTATTAAAGCAATTATTCCAGGAAGCCTTAATATGTGGCCTATAAGTCTGTCCTTTTAGCTATATTTTTCCAAATGCTTCTTTCTTTATCTATTTGCCGCAACACCTCTTCATTTGTCACTTTATCCTTATCGGACCGAGTCACTACTCAACTTTTTGTCACTTTATCCACCCACCTGATTTTTAACATTCTCCTATAGTAGTACCACATTTCAAAATCTTATAATTTTTTTCTTATCAGATACTCCGATCGCCCAGATTTCACTTCCATATAAAGCGACACTCACAAACATATACTTTCAAAAATCTTTTCCTGACATTATACTAATTTTTGATGTAAACAAATTATATTTCTGACTGAAGGCTCATTTCGCCTGTGCTATTCGGCATTTTATATCGTTCCAGCTTCGTCCATCTTTAGTAATTCTACTTCCCAAATAACAAAATTCTTCTACCTCCTTAATCTTTTCTCTTCCTATTTTTACATTCAGTGATCCATCTTTGTTATTTCTACTATATTTCATTACTTTCGTTTTGTTCCTGTTTAGTTTCATGTGGTAGTTCTTGCGTAGGACTTCATCCATGCCATTCATTGTTTCTTCTAAATCCTTTTTACTCTCAGTTAAAATTATTATATCATTAGGAAATCGTAGCATCTTTATGTGTTCACCTTGTACCGTTACTCCGAATCTAAATTGTTCTTTACCATCATTAACCGCTAGTTCCATGAAAAGATTAAAATGTAACGGGAATAGGGAACATCCTTGTCGGACCCCCTTTTACATTACGACTTCTTTCTTATGTTCTACAATTACTACTGTTGCTGTTTGGTTTCTGTAAATGTTAGCAATTGTTCTTCTATCTCTGTATTTGAAACCTAATTTTTTTTTAAATGGTGAACATTTTATTCCAGTCCACGTCATCGAATGCCTTTTCTAGGTTTATAAATGCTAAGTATGTTTGTTTGTTTTTCTTTAATCTTCCTTCTACTATTAATCTGAGGCCTAAAATTGCTTCCCTTGTCCTATACCTTTTCTGAAACCATTTGGTCTTCTCGTAACACTTCTTCCACTCTCCTCTCAATTCTTCTGTATAGAATTCTAGTTAAGATTTTTAATGCACGACTAGAAACTAATTGTTCAGTATTCTTCACATTTATCTGCTCCTGCTTTCTTTGGTATCATGACTATAACACTTTTTTTGGAGTTTGACTGAACTTCCCCTATTTCATAAATATTACACACCAGTATAATATTAAACTATTATTAAATTTTCATCTCCTTTTATGTGTTTAATTGCTTCATCAATTTCTTCGTATACACACTCTAGCTCATCATTAGCATGGGTGCTTGTAGGCATATAGACGTTAACAATCATTGTCGGTTTAGGTTTTGATTTTATCCTTATTACAATTATTCTTTCGCTATGCATTTTGAAATACTCCACTCTCTTCCATATCTTATTGTTCATTACGAAACCTACTCCTGCCTGCCCATTATTTGAAGCCGAGTTAATTATTCTAAAATCACCCCCTTACCAAAAGTCGTTTTCCTCTTCCCACCGAACCTCACTAATTCCTACTAATCTACATTTATCCTATCCATTTCCCTCTTTAAATTTTCTAACCTACCAACCTTTTTTAAACTTCTAACATTCCACGCTCCGACTCGTAGAATGATATTTTTTAATTTTCTGGTGACCCCTTCCTTAGTAGTTCCCACCTGGAGATCCTAACGGGGGACTAGTTTACCTCCGCAACATTTTACCAAGGAAGGCGCCTCCATAATTGCTATATGAAAATGCAGAGAGCTATATTTTCTTGGAAAAAAAAGTAGCTGGATTTTTCCATTGCTTTCAGCTGCGCAGTACTCAGAGGACTCAGTGATGTTGATATGGACGTTTAAGTCTTCCTGACTTATGCCCTTAACAACTACTGAAAGAGCTGCTGCCCTCTTTCAGGAATCATTCCTTAGTCTATCTCTCAACAGATATCTCTACAATATCATTGAACCTTCGGTCCAGCTACTCTGTATCACTGAGCACTCAAGCCCCCTCACCAACGGCAAGGTCTCATGATTCATAGAGGGAGACTTCCAATATGTGTGACTATAATTGTTAATATTTGCAGTATCATAATCAAAAGAAAATTATATTATTATTTTATTTTTTTTGTAATATTATTAATCTAAATATTAAATTTTATATATTAAAAATTTCAATAATCAAACTCTGTTATGGAGAGTCACTTTTTGGTTGTCATGTAATGATCACCTAACTACCTTTTCCATAACAACCGCTTTTATATTTTTATTTTTTATTATTAATATATATTAAAGGTTGAAACATCATCCTTGCATTTTATGTTTTTAATATCATAAAATAACTTATTAATAAAATAATAAACTATAAAAAGCTTAATAATTGAATTTTTTAAGCAGTCTATTATGAGTAACCGTCCAGTTAAGTAAGTAAATAATGATTAATTTTATTTATGAATATATTAATTATGGCTTTAGTTTAGGAAAATTTCCTTTTATTTCATCAAAATTACCATACTTTTTCTTTTACTGATATTTTGATTTGTGTATATAATTAAGTTGAACATAACTAAATTTTATTTCTGTCGATTTAAGATTATTTTAATCAAAACTAGCAAACAATTAAAGTGTCTAAACATGGAGATAGTCTTTTGATAATGATACAGATTGCAATATCTAAATCTGATTCTTTTGATACTTAATAGAATAACTTCATTAAATGGCCAATAATATGTAGCTGTGGAGCTTTTCATTGCTCACAAGCTATTCCTGAAATGTACAGATTTAGTTTTGAACTCAAATCTTTTGTAAATTATATTTGCAATGATAGTTACAACATAATTAATGTTTACAAATTAGAAAAATTCCTCATTAAATAGTCTAAACATACCTTTAGAAAAATTTATTAGATGATCCAAATAAATTTTCATGTTATTAGCTAAACAAATTTCTACCTCCAAGAATTAGTGTTTCACCCATATTTAATATACATTAATAAATAGTACAGGCATCAATCCAGTCAACTCTATTTTTTTTAACTGGAAATGATTTTTATTAATTATTTCCATAATGATTGAGCAGATGAAAAGGGATAAAGAGGAAAAAGTGAAAATAATTTACAGTAATATTTTATTTACCTTTCAAATATTTAGGTTAGTGTTATTCTTAATTATTTTTTTTTTAGGGGAAGAAGAGGCCGCAGAGCTGTTAATTCTGCACCATACCAGAAGCCAAAGCCAGCTGAAAACTTAGATGCATCCTGTCAAATCATGACCAGGTATAACTTTTTAAGTGTAGTAGGTTAAGCGTTAAAATGTTCAAACTTTCCATAAACTAAATAATACTTACTGAAAATTCATACATTAAACGACAATGTAACTAATCTTTTTCAGCTTCTAAGTCCATACTAAGATAATTTTAACAATAAATATACCTTAAACTACGTCATGAAAATAATTTCTTCTATGATCTTTCTTTATCTGTCTCCAGAACCACCGTAACGTATTGCTTCAGAGGATGATATGTATAAATGTAAATGAAATGTAGTCTTGTAAAGTCTCAGGTTCCTGAGATGAAATGTGTGGTTAATTTTAACCCACCCACCAAAGAATACTGGTACCCATGATCTAGTATTCAAATCTGTATAAAAGTAACTGCCTTTACTAGGATTTCAACCTTAGAACTATCAACTTCGAAATCAGCTGATTTGTGATGATTTCACCACTAGACCAACCCGGTAGGTTTTTCTAAGATCTACCATACATTAAGTAACTATTCTGCACCATACCAGAAGCTAAAGCCAGCTGAAAACTTAGATGCATCTTGTCAAATCATGACCATGTATAACTTTTTAAGTGTAGTAGGTTAAGCTCTAAAATGTTCAAATTTTCCATAAACTTAAGTAATACTTACTGAAAATTCATACATTAAACGACAATGTAACCAATCTTTATTCAGCTTCTAAGTCCATACTAAGATAATTTTAACAATAAACTATGCCATGAAATATCTTCCCTCAACATTTCTTTCAATTACATATTTAAGGAAATTTTAGCTTTTCTACTTAGTGTCATTTCATTATTAGATTATAATTATTTATTGGACATTGGTAAATATAGCATCTACATTTTTTGTCTTAACTTAAATTATTCTCTAATAATTCAGTCATTCAGAATTTCTCTTGTCTTTTGTATTATTTTTTCTTCAACTCAATAATTACTGCTGTGTGTTCTATTTAAAAGTACAAGAAAATTTTAATTTAGGAGTTAAGTTATTTGGTTGATTATAATTCTCTAACTTTAAGTGTAAAAAAGAATTGCATTGTTTCCTCAGGTTGATGTAATTTATTTATTTAGCGTATGGCACCAAGACACAATAACAATTACAGTAAAAAATTTCAAACATCTAACAAATTAATATAAGCTATTGATTCTGGAGTCGCCATCAGGAAATCTTTAGGGGTCCCTTCATAAGCTGTCCTAGGACAAACTTCTGTGATGTGTTTAACATTTTGATTTTCACCATACTCGCAAAGGGACGTCAGTTTTTTACCCCTGTTATACAGGAAATAGGCGCATCTACCATGCTGAGTTCATATTCTGTTTAACGTTGACCATGTCTTACGTGGCAAGTCAAAACCTGACGGCTTTTGAGTAATACATGGAATTTGGTTATTCACTTTGTGGTCTATTCTTGACGTCAGAGGAAGGTTGAATCCTTCCTCTGCGGCAGCAATTGTTGATTTGGTAGATGGCTTTCTAGATCGAATGCGGCCATGATTGACATCCTCAATGTCCTCATGTATTGGTTGGTTTTGATTGTCAATAATCTTCTTGAACTTCTTATAAGAGCATTCATATGGCACAGATTTGGGGGTGGTATGTGGCTCAATACTGGGAGCCATTCCACAGGAGTAGACCTGATAACCCCGGCAATCATTCTCATAGTGTTAATTAGTTGAGCATCAATTCTATGAACATAAGGGCTGTTAAGCATTGTTAGCTAAGGTTGATGTAAGATTCATTATCATGGTGGTAGTACCCCACATATTTGGCAATTAATCATGTTTAGCAATGACTCATGAAACTAATAACAATAATTCATTTGGTAGAATTTATTAGATAGTTTCAATTTTACATCATTAGCCAACAATCATTTTTAGCAGTATTAAATCATTTTGTGTCCTACAAATTTCCTGATCTTAATGAATTAGTGACTCATTCATAGTTAATATACATCAATAAATAGTACAAAAATCAATCCTTTTATTGTTAGATGATAAAACCAGCATTGATGGATCTTGTAATTCATTTTTAATTGGTATCGCTAGTCATGATATTCATCATTTTGTAACCAGACGTTTTTATACAGTAATTATTTTGTGTTCACAATTTTACATTAAAAACTTACTGTTTAAGAATTAAAAATGATTGCGGTCATCTGAAACATGTTAGGTTATTATGGATTTTCTTTTTTATATTAACTTTTCATTAATTTGAACAACCAATCTTACACAAAAATAAATCCCCAAATACTTTGACTCTGTATAAAAAGTACAATTCATTTGTTTATCTGGAAATGGTTTTTCCTATAATGTCCATATGATTAAGCAGATGAGTAGAGGCATAAGAGAAAAAAATTTAAATAATTATCTTTTATTTTGTTAATTTAAATATTTTTGTTACTATTATTTTTATATATATTTTATATTATTTTTAGGGCAAGAACCCGCAGAGCTGTTGCTGCTGCTACTTCTACTTGTACACCAAACCAGATGCCACTTCCAGTTCAAAACTTAGCTTCAAGCTCTCAAATCATGACCAGGTATGTTAACCTTTTTAGTGTATTTAACATCAAAATTGGTTGTATTTTCCATAATATAACTAATACTGACTAAAGCTACATACATTTTCAGCAAGGAAACAACTATGTAATCAAACGTTATTCATTTTCTAATTTTAGTTATTAATTCATCTTAACAGGAATTATATGGCCTTTTGGTCATGTGCAAGGGTGTCCCTTGTTACTTACTAAAAGCTGTTTAACTATAAAAGATTTACTTCATAATTAGTTTTAAAAGAATGGATTCTAATGGAGAAAATGTAATAATAAAAGATGATTAAAAATTAGAAACAGGGAATTTCCATCTTTAATACTGCTGTTAGTGCAAGAATATATATATATATATGTATGAATGAAAGATTTGTATTAATAAAGTATGATTCAATAATGATACACTTGATTGAGCAGATAAGAGGCAAAAGAAAAAAGAAATCTAGATAATTATTATTTATTTTCATAATTTATAAATATTTATCTGTAAACAATATATATATATTTTTTTTTATTTTTAGGGGAAGAGCTCGCAAATTGATTACTACTACAGCAAACCAGAGACCACGGCCAGTTCAAAACTTAGCTGCAGGATCTGAAATCATGACCAAGTATGTTAATTTTTTTAAATACTTTAATCTCTAAAGTGTTAATACAGTCCATAAAATAAAATACTAATTGAAGCTTCATACATTTTCAGTAAGGAAACGACAATATAACCAAATTTTGTTAAGTTTCTAAGCCCATACTAAGATAATTTTTACACCAAGTTTACCTTAAAGTATGTCTTGAAAATATTGTCTTTGATATCTGTTGTTTTTCCATTCTGTAAATAGAGTAAATTTAACTTATCTACACATTGTAAAATAATATATAAAATTAATATATATATATATATATATATATATATATATATATATATATATATATATATATATAAATAATAATGATTAAAATAGTATTTATATGTTATAATTTAATCAGAACTTCATTAACTAGCCTAAATATACATTTTTTAAGAACTTATAAGTTTTCCCCGCTACTTATAAAATCATTGGCTAACAATCACATTTAGTGGTATTAAATCATCAATTTGTGTCATATAAATTTCAAGCTTTTCAAGAATTAGTGTTTCATTCATATTTAATATACATTAATCAACAGTACAAAAGTCAATTCTTTAATTAGATGTTGTAACTGATATTCTGGGATATTGTAATCCATTTTTAAATGTTTTATGTAATGGTATCCACCATTATATAACCAACCAGTCCATTTTTATGAAATCCATTTTTTGTTTTAATGAATTTTTAGATAGAAATCTTAGTACTTAAAGAATGAAAAATCGTTTTAGTGCTTAACAACATGGTTGGATGTTGTGACTTCCTCTTTTAAATTACTTAATTTTTTAGTAATTTTAACAACAAATTCTGGATAAAAATAAATTCATAAATGATTTGTCACTGTATTAAATAAATAATTTTTATTTTTTTTTTATTTTTAGGAAAAGAGGCCGCAGACCTGTTACCACTACAGCAAACCAGATGCCAGTTCAAAACTTACCTTCGAGCGTGACCAAGTATGTTCTTAATTTTTAAAATGTTTGCACTTTCCATAAACTAAGAAATACTAACTGAAGTTTTGCCCAGTTTCTAAGCCCACACTTTGATGTTTAATTTGATTAAACACTAAGTTTATTTTAAACTACATCAAGAAAATATTGTTTTTGATACATATGTTGTTGTGTTTCAAATATGTGAGAAAGTAGGTTGATTTACATCATCTTTACATTTAAAATTAAAATATTCAATGATATTTTATGCATTTCTTTTTACTGATTTTATTATTAATGTTGAATTAGCAAATTATAATTATTCAACATCAATAAATAATTGTTTTGTTTTTTGGGTCTTGCCTTTTGCATTATTTTCTGTTTTACAACATGTTTACATCATGATTAGAAACTAATGATAACAACTGAACTTCTACTGGGCATAGTGGAAATTTCTGGTTCATTTTAGCAGATTTTAAATGCCCATTGAATGATGAAATTTATTCCATAAAATCATATCATCTTTACCTTTGAATCTTCTTAACAAACCCCTACAATAGGTTTAGGAAATAATAGTATCGATTAACTTTCGAGAGCACTTCAAATATCAGCAAGTGATATAACTGGCTATCAGATCGTAGTTTGGTGCTCATAAGCATGGCTCTTAAGTCCGATATTTAGTAAATTCAACATATTCATGTGTTTGTATGTATATATGTGCTATATTTGCCAAATGTTAAAAAAAAAAAATTTTTAAATCACTTATTCCTAATAAGTAAAGAAATCAGATGTCAGAGCTCTTTTTGTGTTAACGTATTTCAATAATTTGGTATAAACCTTAAAAAGGTTTATTAATTGAAGATAAATTTTAAATATAAAACGATTCATATGATAAAGAAAAGATTTGATTAAAGTTTATATTATTATTTCATAATTAAGGTAAATGGGTTAAATATTACTTAAAAAAAGAAGGGATAACAATTAGGTGGCAGATTTAGAAAGAAGCTTGCTATTATTAAAGTAAAAGGAAGTAAAATGAAAATTTGTGAGTAAGTTTTTTCAATATAAAATATATCATGGGAATTATAATCATAACTGAGTTGTCCCTATAAAAGCTGTTCTAAAAAAAATGTATGGAACTTACTTCATTATTAGTTTTTGGGTTGAACAAGTAAAAAGCAGAAAAAGAGGGAAGAAATGTAAATAATTATATTTTACATCTGCAATTTAAAAATATTTATTTTACTCTTATTTTTATATATATATTTTTATTTTTTATTTTTAGGGAAACTGCCTGCACAACTGTTACTTCTACACCAAACCAGACACCAGAGATAGTTCAAAACATAGCTTCATGCTCTCAAATCATGACAGATGTAGCTTCATCCTCTCAATTAAAGTATGTTAACTTTTTAAGTGCAGTACTTTTATGTCTAAAATGTTAATATTTTTAATAATCTAAATACTGATTTAGCTTCATACATTTTCAACAAAGTAAATGAACTTAATTCAATTTCTAAACACGTACTAAGGTAATTTTAACAATAAGTTTACCTTAACCTACATCAAGAAAATATTTAGTATTTAGTTTGGTTAATTTCAAAATTTTTAAGACATATTAATGCAACATCAGTAAAATACTTCCTTATCAGTCTGTGATTTAAGTTAGTCGAACTGTAACTTGAACTTCCAAGTTAAACACAAACTTGAGTCCTGTAAAGAGAAGCTCTTTTATTGCATGATTTAATGCTCTGAAACTCAATTCAACTCCATCTTATTGTTGACAGGAGAGATAATAAGACCTGATACCACTCCATACCAACCCAGCATTAAAATGATATTAATTAATACTCAAAGTGCAGCTGAATGTTAGTGTAAATTAGAAATTATTTGCTTCTGCAGCTTTTATCAGTACAAATCTTATTACATTGATTTACACACCATATATACAATGCTACAACTCTAAACCTGAAAGGCTGTAGAATACTTATCAGGGCTCAACCATGAAAAGGTCCTATCATGATACCATATGTATTCATGCCCCTGCCTGTTTACTATCCTGGATTTGTTAAAATAACAGTGAGGCTGTAAATTGATTTTATCCAATTTATTATCTACCCTCTAGATTTTTCTTCCTTATCAAAGGTACTGCTAATGACTTCTGAAGATTAATCCAAAGTAAAGTGCCTCTTTCATAAACTAATAATTGTTATTATTTAAAACATTGTTGAACATCTGCAACAACTTTTTCTGAATAAGAACAACAAGATCTTATGCATAGCATATATACTATTATATACTCTGTACTATTCTAACATCTTCCATGGCTGTTCCATAATACAGTGCTCAACCTTCTTTTTTTTTCTTATTAGTTTGAGTTTTAATCACTTACAATCTTCATAACCTTTTAACATATTAAAATTGGACATTATCTCTTAGTTGAATGTTTTAAGGTTTAAACTTTCATTTACAACACTTAATGTTTATAGTGATTTCAGATTGGAAATATGAAGGTATAAAAACAATGTAGACCATTTAAATAAATAGAGGTATGTGACTGATGTAGGACATACTGGCATTAGAAGGTTGCTTCAGGATAGAACAAAAAGTTGTATTAAACCTGGCAAATGATTAATTAAAAAGTCATTGAAAAAATTACTTAGTAGATTTCTGTTCTAATTGTGGTTACTTCATCTGAATATGCTTTGATGAAAATTTTTACTTATTCTTAAGCTAAAAAACCTATTAGTATCTTAGTAGCAAATTATTTATTTTAACGGTGATTTAATAGAACAACTTTTCGCATTTGCTAGAGTCCAAAATAACTCTAAATAAATAAGATGATGCCTGCAGTTTGAAACAAAAACTGAGAAAAATTATCGAAAGGCATTTTGTTATGATATTCCTCCATCATTCATATTATGACATTCATCCATCATGACTTGTCAACGAAAAGCATTTTTTTATGAAGCATAAATAAGCTCATGCAGTGTAGGAAGAAGTGGATTAAAAATCAGTGGGGACTATGTTGACAAATAAAGTTATTTAAACTGATTTTATAGCTCCATTGTGGATAACTATTCACTCTCAATCTCATGTATAAACCTTGCAGTAGTATAAGTGTTCAGAGTTTCGAATAGCTATATCTAGTGTAAAATATACTTTAGTATTACCAGATGAGAAATTTCAGACTTGACTAGGTTATAATCTACACTACATAATTTAAATACTTGAAATCTGTATGAATTTCCAACAATTTAAAAAAAATTATCTAGAACAAGAATTGAGTCCCTAACATTTAGGAAGCGTATACGTCTATGATTTTGGCTCAAGCTTTGAGTACCATCTGGAAGCTTTGTTTTAACCAAGGGCCTTCTAAAAACAAACAATGGTTAATACATAATGCAACAGTGGTTAGAAATGTAGTAGCATTACTAATTACAGTTAAACTTATATTTTTTATATTTACACTCTGTTGTTGTGTATAATAATGCTTTACCCTGATTACTAACACTTTATGATTTGTTTTTCCTCTTCTTTAGATCAGCTACTATGAATCAAAATAATAATAATGGCATCAGTAGTTACTGGATCGACTGGTTTGAGGCAGTACAACCTATTCCTGAAATAAATGACCCCAGCAGTTATATAATGGAACCAGAAGAATTAATAGAACTAGAACCTGAAATAAATCCAAATGATTTTATATATTTTAAAATAGAAGAACCCAGCAGAACTAAGGATGATTTCATGAATGTTAATTTAAATGTAAGTTGGTAATTTTATTAATTTCAGGAAAGGTTACAAATTTGAAATATAATGGAGTGTTTTTCTATTTTTTTAGTTTGATATATTTAAAAAAAAAAAACAATTTATTTATGATTTAAATTATGATTAATTTAATTAGAATTCAAATTAAAATTCAAAAGTGAATAACATTTTATTCATATTCAAGGAACAAATTTTGCTTAATTAAAAATTTCATTTTTATGAATATAAAAAAAGTTTATTAGTTTTTTTAATTATTATTTTTATGAATATACATTTTTCTAACATTAAAAAAAAATTGCACGCTTGTACTAACAATACCCAATGTTGTAATGGACTAAATAATTTCCAGAAATAGAATTTTTTTCTCGATTTAGGCATCTATGGACTGCATGAAGAACTTTATAGGTTTTTTAATCATTTGACTACAGTAATTTTTAATTTTTTGTGAATGCAGCTTTTTTTCTATTGAGAGCATACCAACTTGTTGACTTCTTTTGTGAGTTCTTGAAACTCACTGAAATTATGATTATGTTTTGAAATGTGTTCCACACTCGTGTTTCTTCATCAGTGATGTTCATTTTTCATTCTTATATATATACAGATATCATTGATCCACCTATTGTTTTTTTGTGGTTTGATGAACATGAGGATATGTTTTGCGATAGTCACTCATGTGAGAAATGTGGCTATAGAATGAGATCTTGTGTTTTCAGAATATGTCGATGAGTTTTCACAATGTGCTTGTTTGTTGGGAGTTTGTAATAATCAGTATTTCTTTGTCTCTTATGTATTTAAAAAGAAGTAAATACCAACATGATTGGTTTATGTGTGGGTTTAAAACCACTTAAGTACATTTTTTAAATCCTGCTTAGCTTAATAAAATTATTTTGTGGTTTCTCAATATTGAAAAATCTTGTCATTACTAATCTTTTTAATATATTAATACATTTATACAACTATAATATTTCTTTTGTTATAGGACTATGTTGACCAGAATGCAAAATCATTAGTTGATAGCTTTCTTCACGATCTGTTTACTAAAAAAGACAAAGGTAAGAAAATTTTTTGATTGTTTTTCTTTCACTAGGATTGTAGTTTATGCTTGAAGAGATTATAATGTCTTGCAATAAACAATTGCTTTTTCTCCATTTGGTATTAAATGTTTCCAGTTCAGAAAATATTGAGACTTTGCTATTGAATGAAACCAGATAAAACGATTTGCAAAAGCATTTAATACATTCTGAAAACCTAAATATTCAGGATAATTAAGCGGAGAACTGATCTTAAGCTATATAAAAAGTAAACAAAATCTTTTACTGAAAAATCTTAATTGTTTGCTTTTATGATAAAATAGGTAGTACTTACAAAAAAATATTGTACATATGTCTAATCTGAGTAAATATTTAAATTTAGTTAAAAAATATTTTATTTCCAACTAGACTTGAATTACGTTCCATTTCATCTCAAAATATCCACACTATACAATTAAAAAAAATTCAGCAAAATTCTGGTATTTCTGACATAACTGATAATAATCCTCTAGTACCACAATCTTTAAAATTCAAAAAAATAAAACAATAATGTAATATTGAATCAACTGGAATTTTTTCTATTGGACCTTTCCTCTAAATCCATTGTCAATTTACATACTGACATTACAAATGGAGTTGATTCAGTGCTTAAATTTAAAATTAGTCAGAACATTTCTCCATCTATTACAAAGAAAATACAGAGTAAAAAAAGAATATCAATGTCTGAAAGCTATTTTACATTTAAAGCTATTACATCTGAACATGCCAATACAGTCGAATGAGCCAATCTTCAAAATAATTTATGTACGATTTGTTTGATTATTTATTATAAATTAATTCTCTTGTTTTCCAGAATATGAGCCTGAATTTATTATATTATAAAATTGAGCAGTATTACCCAAAATGAATCAGAAACCTGTATGAGATTTATGCATCAAATGTATTAAAGATGAAATTATATGAAGTGTAATTTTAAATACTTAATGTACTCCCTGTATGAGGACCTGTATCGCAGTTACCATATTAAAAATAAAAATTCCATTATTTGTTTTAATCATATTAAATGAATTTTAACTTCTAAGAAATGAATTGCTCATAATCCAAATATAAATTTCAACGTACCAATAACTACTATTATACATGGAAAGTTTATTAATATATATTTTTTTTTTTTTAGATAAACGAAATTCTACAACTACAAATAATTCTTCAGAAAACGCTGGCCAATCTGAACAAACAAATAAATTTTATATTTGCCCTCATAATTTGTCAAATAAAGATGATAAAAATCTTCAAGATAAAGATTATGCAGTTCCAAGCACTAGCAAAACAGATGATTTTGTATTTAAAATACCTGAAATACCACCAAAAAGAACTAAATTAATCAGCAAAAGAGACCAGAAAAAAATGGTGAGTTAACTAGATTCTTGTAATATGACTAATGTAAGTAATACTCCAATATTTATAAACAAAACAGCACAAGCAGATCTTATAATATTTATAAGTATTATATTAATATAAAATATAATACTAAGAGACTGTGCACATAGAAAGGCCTGTTTGCATCACTGTGGCTGTATGGGCACTTAATAATTTTTTTTGCAAACAACATAGTAAATTTAATTACAACTTAGTTATCTTATAAAAGAAATGGAATAATTAAAAGAAATTTCTTATAAAAGAAGTTTAATACTGTTTGCTACTCTCAAATCTCACTAAGAAAATAATTCTTTGCTTCGAAAAACGCAAAAGAAAAAATATTCAATAAATTAAGTCGTGCAAAATGTTTAAAAAAAATTACAAAAATTCACCTGCCACTGAGTTTTTTCAGGCTCCAGCTACCGAATACTGTCTTTTCTTGTTGTCTTACACATTAACAAATTTTAGTTTTTCTTTTTGCGTAAAAACCCAAATACAGGTTATTGTGATTCTTGCTTAATTTATAGGTCCGCTAAGTATCATGGTTGCTAACACATTTTTAAACAATTGCTTCATTGTATTTTTATTTTTGTGAAAGTACAATATTTTTGCTGCATATAAATTAAAATCAAGAATTTATTAGAATACTGAAAAAGAAAATTTACTTTTTGTAAATGATAGATCATACAAAACTATTAATCAAAACAAACAATTCAGTTGTTAAGAGCAACATCTTTTTAGAGTAGCATTATTGGGGGTGTAATGTTATCAGGAGAACGAAAAACTTTTTCGGAGTGCAGGATAGAATATTTTCAAGAACTTTGGTATTTTTAATTCTAAATTGCAGATCCGATTACAGATTTAAAAAAGTATTTTTCACAATTTGAGTATCCATTGTACATTATAAATGGATTTTGAGCACACACACACACAAAATATATTTTTTTATTTAATTATTTTTCTTATTTAATATATTTTTTAATTTTTTTATGTCTTTCTTAAGAAGACTTTCTTGTCCCATAAGAAAATATTATTTTTTTCTGTTAATTTATTTTAAATTTTATAATTTTATTATTATAAAGGTTGATTGATTAGACTGATCAAGTTTTTCGCCGTTAATGTAGTACAAATTTTACATTCTCAACTTTGTAGAGGATGTGTTAGCAAGGCTTAACAATTTCGATGTTTAAAAAAGTAAACCATAAGTTTGTATCCTGCGCAATATGACAAAATATAGTTAACGTTGTAAAATAATAAATTATGAAAAATTAGTAAATAAAAAGAAATGTATAAATCAATTAATAAAAATATTAATAGTGAAAATAACTTTTATATAAAGAAAAATGCATAACAAAGCAGTATTACCGTGTATCATGTTAGTGTATGTATTTTTTAGTGAAGAAAAATTGCTGCCTTAAATAAAAAGCTTATTATTAGTGTAAATAACGCTCGTTTGGCATTTCCTTGTTTTATTAACTCTTGTTTTTTTTTTCACAGTTTGGAGCAGGGATTTCATCAAATATAACTAGAAAAATTAAACCATACAAATTTTTAAAACCGTCATATTAATTAAACTCTGTGGCTTCTTTTTCTTCTACTATTAATAGAGAACGTATTATAATTAGAGAAAAGGCTCAGTGCACTAGGCCTACGTGGGATAGCACTTTAAAAAAAACGCGCCAATCGCTGTACCTCAAAGGTGGTGTGGAAATCAGCTACCAAAATAGACTTTTATTCTTTTAATTCACTATCCCTACACCATTCAAAATGATTATCAGATTAAGATTAACACAGTCAACATGTAGATGACAGAAGTGAGTATAATTTTAAATTTAATTAGATTACAGGAAAACAATGTTAAATCTCATAATCAGATTACTTTTACAAAATAAGTGAAGAGTTTTTTTTTGTAAGACAGTTTTAATTTTTGACATCATAAATGGTAAAACATTTCATGGAATGCTGCATTTGAGTTTAAGTAGTTTTGGGTAAAAATAAACAAGTATAATTAATTACCCTTATTTATTTATAACAGACATGTGAACATTTTTACTACATGGAACAATTATGAATCAATGGTATAAGCTTTAAATTGAAGTTTTTTAGTAACTATTAGTAAAGATTTTGCACAATACTATATGTTAGATGTTGTTGCTGTTACCTTATTTTTGGTAGTAAAAGAGTTGCTGCATTCACTATAGACACATTATATTAATCATGTAAGCATTATGAATCGGCATTTGCCCTAGTCTAGTACAAGTTTTATTTTATGTTGCATTAAAGATAGGCTCTCTCTCTTTTCTACATTTTATTTACACTAATACATCATCCTCATTCATCCTCTGAAGTAGTACCTTATAGTGGTTCCAAAAGCTAAACCAAAAAAGAGAGAGAGCCTATTTAGCTTTAGTTTAGCTTTTTGGTTTAGCTTTTGGAACCACTATAAGGTACTACTTCAGAGGATGAATGAGGATGATATGTATTAGTGTAAATAAAATTTAGTCTTGTACAGTCTCATGTCGACCATTACTGAAATATGTGGTTAATTGAGACCAACCATCAAAAAACATTGGTGTTGACAAGTTTGTATAAATGTTGTAAAAACCCCTCTACTAGGATTTGACCCTTAGAATTTTCAACTTCAAAATCAGTTGATTTGCAATGGCTCGTTAACCACTAGACCACTGCTAACCTGATAAGTTAATTGTTTTTTTAGCAAACTCACTGGACCTCCTCTTATAAGTAATTGGTCTCTGTTTGCATTATGTTACATGAGTTTGTTTGTACGACATTAAAAATAGCTAATATGAAAAGAAGGCCTGGCAAATACATTGGACAGTGTAAGAGTAACAAACTTATAAGGTAAAGTAACAACTTATAAGTTAATGAGGTAAAGCAAAAAGAAAAATAACATTGTTGTCCCTCTTGTTATGAATTTTTGATATATTTTAAAATTAACTTAGGAAATAAAAAAAAAAACATGGGCATCTTGCGCAGAAAATTTAATACAGTAATACAAATGGTATACATTAGTAATACACTAATTAGTATTCAATTGGTATAGTGTGAAAAACAAAATCATTTCAATTTTTTGAGTGCAAAATATTTGTAGTTAAAAAAAAAGAAGCTATTCAATTCGTTAATCTGCCATTGACATTAAGACCTGTACTTCATAGACAGGATACTTCTATTTTAAGACTTCAGTCTGTGTTACCAGACAATAAAATTTTATCCACCTAGCATATAGAAAAAGTTGACACAATTTCTTCAGTGGTCTTTGAAGAATAGAATCTATAGCCACCCAAAGATGAAGGATTTTGTTCACAATTTGGGTCTTGTTAAAGAAATTAAAAAACTTTTATGATCAATATTGAATGGAAAAATATTCAAGTTTCTGGGTGAAATTTTACTGATACAGGAATAACAGGAAAAATTCTAATTGTTCAGCAGATCCTTGTCTTGATCTGTCGGTCATCTAGAAATACGTTAACTATGATCAACCCACTATGTTTGTTTATTGACTCAAAGTAATGTAAAAGATATTCTGTCGATGGTAGACTTACTTCAGTATGAACTGTGCATTCAGTATCCATTACAGAAATTTTACTTGGTGGTCTAACCCCCACATTGACTTGGAAAATCTACCAGGTTGTTGAATCTCCCTGGTGTCAAAAATTAATTTTGTATTATCCTCTCTCTCAAATTACACAAAGAAATTTTTTTTTACTAAATTAGTTCAAATCCTCTGAAACCAAATAATAATAATAGTAATAATTAATAACAAAATTTGAATTCTACATTGATTAAAAAAATCATAATATACTAATAAATTCTTTTCTTTTTTTTTGCAGAATTTTAATTAACTGGATTTATAATATTTTATACAACAATTCAGTATTTCTCTATGAAGTTTATTTAAACTTAACATGCTAATGATGGTAAAATGCAATATATGAAACAAAACAAAGTAATATAAAACAAAGATCGCTAGAGAAAAAAAAATAGTTTAGACAAACAAAACTTAGGAAGAAGCAGCCATATTTTTTGTTATTGACATCACACTATGTAAATATTATAAATTAAGAGTAAGAAATATAGTGTATTATAATAAAGAATCATTCAATATCTAGGGACAAACATCTTTAATTAAAAATATATCTAAATAAATGTGAGTTCTTCAATGTGAATCGTGGTCAGCAATGGTTTGCGTGTGACCAATGGGTATTTTGCAGTGAAATGTCATGGGGCAATGGCTTTAGGCCACGTACAAGCCTGTCTAGGTCCCCCATTTGTGGTCAGTGGTCAGGCTGCAGAGGCACCCACTGAGGAGGGTGGTCTCATTGAATTCAGGAGTCAGACGCTGAATTGAATTCAGTGAATTCATTGAATTCAGACGCTGACTCCTGGTCTGGGGAAGAAGTTGGTGGATTCTATGGGGTATGGATCTGACACTGAGGTGTTGAAGGCAGTCAGGGTGGTTGATGTGTGGGGGAGCGGCTACAATAGTGATAAGAAGTTTATTCACTCCCTCCCCATTCTGCCGAAAGAGCGGCTGGTGGATTGTTTGGAAAAACTATTCCTATGACTGGGGTTGGGTGCGTTGATGGGAAATCGCTCTGGAAGATACAATGCCTCTGTTTATCTGGGGTGAAATAACAGCTACCGCTATGCGCATTAGCTCGAGGAGAGCCCTTGACTGTTTGGCATCACTGATGTTGCAGTGCAGATCCTGGCCCATTTGTCCCGCACAAGCTTCAAGATGCTACCAACTACTGTTTAACACATAACTTTGTGCCAGGTGCTTGGAAGTTGCTTGATTGGAAAGGAGTAGGTAACAGACCAGGAAGGTAATGTCGCTGGCTACCACTCTTTGTGCCTACTGAGTACACTAGTCAAGTGATTCGAGCACCTTCTCGTGGTTAGATTGACGACTGAGTTGAATGCTGAGGTAGGTTTGTGATAACCAGTATGGATTTCGCAAAACATGTCCACGGTGCATGCTATCGTTCGAGTAATGAAGCTGGTCGATGAGGCCGCTGGTTCCTGGCATACCAGAAGGATTCCGGTTGTTTTCCTTCTAGACATTGAAAACGCTTTCAATAGCATGCCCTAGCTAGTGATTCATGACAAACTGGAGGGACGTGGTATGAGCAAGTACCTGCTGCCGATCGTAAATCAGTACGTATCTCGTAGGCATGTAGTCGACAACTCAGAAAGAATGCGAATTACCCACGAGGTGAAGTGTGGTGTGCTGCACGGCTCGGTCCTCGGTCCTCGGTCCTCTGCTATAAAACGTCATGTACGATGATGTGCTGAGGATCGGGCATCGGGAAGGGGTCACGGCTGTAGGCTTTGCAGATGACCTGATCCTTTTCTTTTCTTTCTGTCTTTTCTTTCTTTTTCCTGTTTAGCCTCCGGTAACTACCGTTTAGATAATACTTCAGAGGATGAATGAGGATGATATATATGAGTGTAAATGAAGTGTGTACATTCTCAGTTCGACCAATCCTGAGATGTGTGGTTAATTGAAACCCAATCACCAAAGAACACCGGTATCTACGATCTAGCATTCAAATCCATGTAAAAATAACTGGCTTTACTAGGAAGATGACATGACCCTGGTAGTAGTTTGCAGTACAGAACACGAAGTAACTGAACGGTGCAATTCGCATGGCAAAGGAGTGGCTCGAGTCAAATGGCCTTAAATTGGCAGAAAGGAAATCGGTGGTAGTGGTCATGGCTGGCAGAAGAAGGCTTGACCCCCATCGTTTTCCAGGTCGATAGAACTGATGTTGTGTCTAAGTACCTTGGTGATTGGTTGGATAGTTAGAGGATTTTTCTTGAGCACATTCGAGAGGCGGTTGGCAAGGCTAGAAGGACAGTTGGTGCCCTAGCCAATCCAACGAGGAAACACGGTGGCCCATCAACCAGCAAGAGTAGCCTTCTCGCCTCTGTGGCGAGGTCAATCTGTTTTTATGGGGCTTCGGTATGGATAAGAGTAGTTTGCACCAGATGGACCAGAGAGCTCCAAGATGGGCTGCAGAGAATACTTGCCTTGCAGATTGCTTGTACTGCTATTGTATGTAGATTGTAATTGCATGTATTATGTGGATTCGCTGTTTATTTAAGAAATTACACTTATTTATACAAATTTAAATCCAAAATGTCCCTTTGATTTTTTATATATAAATGAATTTAATGATACAACACGTAGCTTCCATTTAAGAAGATCTATCTCGCCTAAGTATTCTAAAAGCATGTAACATTACATAAACCTCTTTTCAATATCACACAGTATTTGACCATATACTGGTCTTTTGCGAAAAAAACATCAAGAAACTATTACAGTATATCCATTAGGAATAATTTTAGTTCTGTTTAAAAGGTCCATCACTATTACTGTTGATAACTTTTACAGGAATGTTAAAACTAAAAATACACTACATTAAACCTTTCATATGACCAAACTACAGATATAAACCCTCTTGTTTTAGCCTTCTAGGGTATATGCCCTATCTTGCTTGCTGGTTATCCACTGTAATTATTAGTTTATTTCTACATATGTATATGTTTAATAAATCATTTTCCCAATTCGTGTAAAACTGAAATTGAACAACTTCACTTTTATAATTATATATGAGTTCATGATTTGTCATTTAATCTGTACCTGTCACCTGCTATAAATCGTTCTGCACCTCCCACTGTTCACATATATAATTTCTTTCTAATTATGTTTCATATCGTTGTTGAAAAAGTACCTCTTTATGGATTACTGAATAATACGACTTAATTTTTTTCTATAATCCTACAGATAAAGATAAATTCAACATTGTATTTAATAATTGTATTATTTAATACCCGTTTCACTTGAATTGTCATCGATCACAATTTGATTCCATTTGCTATTCATCAGTAATTTTAAATTTACAAAATTTTCTTTTAAAAATTTTAAATCATTTTATCAAACATCCTTTTATGTATCTTTGTTTCAATAGAAAAATTTAGAGCTGTTTTTAATTCCTACCCGGATCGGCCATATTATGCTGTGAAAATGAATTCTTAAGTAGTAATGTAAGCATCTGCACAAGTACAAAAGGGGAAAAAAAGAAATATGGAAAATATAAGTAAATGCACGGACACAGTTTAGGGTGTTTTAATTCTTGATCCCTGAGTGCACAATCAAAATAAAATTTATAAGCTTTTTTTTCAATTCATAAATAAGTCTTTCTTTGAGATTTATGCGTAAATTTACCTCTGATGTAACAATAATTGAACATCCACGAATGCTTGCAGAGGCCATGTAGTAAATCAAAATCTCTTCTGTTAATCCACAAAAGATTTTTTTTCTATATTTAGAATTTTTTTTTTTTATAAATTCTTTATAATTGAAGAGTAAGTACAAAATCATTTTCTTTATAATTAAAGAAAATATAGCATAACACTAATAACTGTCTGAACACAACACACAGTATAAACAATTGAAGCTAGACTGAATAAGAAGTAGATTAGAAGAATTAATTACATTTTGGCTACATTTTTAGTAAGTAGAAGCAAAATATATAACGCGCTGTCACCAATTAGCTATCTAAAATGTAATCACATGTTCATTTATTTCATTCTATTTAATTCTGGTAAAAGTAATCAATGAAACACATGATGTTACTGTTTCCAACTGTGAGATATGTTTTCCAATTCATTTTCTGTGACCCTGCAGATGTTGTTTCTTAAGTTGTTGAATATGTCACAATCTTCGTTATTGCTGTGATGCATATAAAGCACAAAAGAAGTAAGAGGTACAATTGCTTTCTCTTTCATTAAGAATAATGATCATAACAGCTACGGTTTCTCTATCATTTTTTAAAATAAATATCCAAACATCAATCAAGTTTAAAGTAATTCCAAATACAAAAAAAATATTCAGCTGCTTTTATGCAATATTAGGACAAATGGTTATAACTGGCAAGTTTTACTTTACTAAAAATCTGTTGCTAAAATCTGTTACTAAAAATATGATGTATGTACATGAATTCTGATAAAAAAATAAAATGTTTAAATATTTCCTTATTTAGATCTCTATGTCCTATAAATTTATCTGCACTACACTTTCCCCTAGTCGCTTTCCATGCTCTGGCACTTGTTGCAACACAACACCAACTTTTGCATAACTGATTTGAGAAATCCACTTCCAGGGTATCCATCTATGAACCCCTCATTAGTTTAATTATACCGATTAACTGACAGATCTATATTGAGTGGCCTATAGTGTAAGATTATGCATATTCATTCAGAAGAATAATAGCCATCAGATCAGCCTGCACCAATTGATTTGTTTAACCTCGTTCAATTCACATTCAGATTAATGTCGCTGCAGTCCCAAGTTCCATGAATTCTGCTAGTAGATTCTTTTGTTCCCAAAATGTTGTGACAATCATTTTTCAGTTAATTATATCATCTAAATCTGTATTGTTCACTTCTCTCTGATTTTCTGGCATCATGAATTTGTCGCTTATAATATTACTATAAACTACAAATCTACAAATTTATCATCTACAAATTGGAGTTTCACTGTATGCTTGCTCATAAAAAATGAGTTACAAAACGGAATTACAAGTTGGAAACCGCGATATCATCATGTCTTTCATCTTTCAAGTGATACCATATGTAGTTGTCTTCACATTTATTATGACACGATATAACCATTCAATGTGAATAGAGTAAAAGGACCAATTTCAAGCCTGAATATCAGCTATAGTTTCATCAGCTTCTTGCTGGTATGCAATAATTTTGAGGCAAAGGCATCAGAAAAACAATTAATGTATCCATTTTCCTCAGCAAGCCTAACTCATGATGTTGAGTTTTTATAAAGACTGGCTTAGCATTTTTTTGGGAATAGATATGCGTCATGTCAGGTTATCTGTTGAGTTGTGACACCTTCAGAGACATATAAATATTAATTATTATTATTGTGAATTAGCCTTCTTGAGTCGATTGGAACTGCTTTCCTCAAATAGATTCCATGAATATCAATTACATCTTTGAGCTTTGTGTTTGATAAAATGCTGGATTTATCTTTTAGACTGAGGCAATAGCTACTTTCTTAATGCCCCCCTTAACAGAGTGATATCTGTCTGCTTATGAAACTTATTTCCCAGGCAAATTATTATGTTTAAAGCACAACATACTAGACTTAGATGTATTGATGAATTAATTTACACTTCTTATAATTTAATTCACCAAATTTCTTCCTAATATAAAGCAAAAAGATAAATTTTATAATTTATTTGCGGATTAAATTGTGTGTGAACACAATTGTTATTTATTTAGACTTATTTGTTATTTGTTATTTAGACTTGTTTGTTATTTATTTTTAATAATTGAATAATAACTAAACTGGTAAGTTTTCTTTTTCAGCAATGTCAGAAGGAGTATTGTTATGGAGGACTTTTATCCGAGAATTAAATCATTAATAAAATTCTCATTTTCATCAAATTAGATTGGAGGGAAAACTGTATCGGTGAGTTTTTAATTTAATTATTACAGTATATAAAATGTGCGACACAATAAGTAAAACCATTAA
Source organism: Lycorma delicatula (assembly GCF_047948215.1). Lineage (NCBI taxonomy): Eukaryota > Metazoa > Arthropoda > Insecta > Hemiptera > Fulgoridae > Lycorma > Lycorma delicatula. The sequence goes on along the minus strand of NC_134464.1, from coordinate 52,811,336 downwards.
AAAATTAATGTAGAAAAGTAGTAACATCAATGTACATTTAAGAGTGTCCAGCAGCTCTTAGGGTGGGGAAGATAGTTGTAAGATAAGATTACAAGGGCTCTAATTAAAAAAAGGATTCCGTAGGTTTTTTAAACTTCAGAGAAAACATTTAAAAGGATTAGGAAAGCTTGGAATTAACTCATCGCTCCTTGATTCTACAAATCTTTATTTTATTATAATATTTGAAGCCTTAGCTTTAATAGAAGCTTATGAATGTAATTAAATTATATTATATGAAAAATAATTTGTCTTGATGATCAGTACAATATTAGTAATGAAGGTATTAATCTGGATAACATCAAAAGTTCCAGGTTAATCTTTTTAGATTACTTCATATAAACCCACTGGGTTGGTCTAGTGGTGAACGCTTCTTCCCAAATCAGCTGATTTGAAAGTTGAGAGTTCTAAAGCGTTCAAGTCTTAGTAAAGTCAGTTATTTTCATTGGTGGTTGGGTTTCAATTAACCACACATCTCAGGAATGGCCGAACTGAGACTATGTACAAGACTACACTTTATTTATACTCATCCACATAACCCTCATTCATCCTCTGAAGTATTATCTGAAAGGTAATTTTTGGAGGCTAAACAGGAAAAAGAAAAAAAAGAAAATTTACTTCACATAACAGATGAAGCATATCCTGGCAGGTTTTAATGTATCTACTAAATTGTGAAATGATCTGCTTATTTTTCAAGGGAAAACTTTTTAAGTTTTATTGGATAAGAGTGACATCTCCACTTTCGCTGTTGGGAAATGATATTTATAACCACTGATATTCTTATGCAGAATTTCCAAAATTTGCTGGAGTATTATAATTTTCAAATGATATAAAAATCACTTATAATTTTTTTTTCTTTAGCGTTTCAACGATTGAAAACATCTTTATTTATTAATTAACTTAAAGGCATGAGTTTTAATTGCAACTTATCTGTAAATTATGGTAGTAAGTAATTTACTTTGTTATCCACAAAAAATTTCTGTACCTGCATCTGCCATGTAGTTTCTGCCATAACTTAGTTTAAAATTATATTTTAATAAATGATGTCATTTTGTTATTATCAATAAAAAATTGATAATAACTACGCGCGAATAAAGCCGAATTCGTAACTTTTGGCTGTTTAGGAAAAAGTCGCTCTATCTTCGCGAATTTTGTACTGATCGAAACCATTTTTTTTTTTAAAACCTGGGTAGATGGGAAAAATAATAAATATCTCGCAATCAGTTTTATCTATTATTTTAGATGTAATTGTCTTTCATGCACTTAATTTATTCCACACTCTTCAAACTTTAAAAACAATAAAAGTCATTTTTTGCAATAAATATTGGCTTGGCAAAAAAAAAAACGGTTTTTAACGGTTATTGGTTTTTCAGTTTTTTTATCAGTATTTATTAATGAAATTCGACGGGCTTAAATTATTAATACTGATCCCAGTAGGGGAAGATACCCACCACGTGACAGTTGTGATCGCCACACTACCCCCTCTGTACATAGCCCTTATGGGCTTTACCGAAAGGCATTTTCAAAACCTTGGCAAAAGGCATCTCTCAGGCTTGTTCTTGCCTCAGTCAGGATGCCACCATTGCGAATGCCACGTGTGATATTCCAAAATGTGTAACAAAGGCAAAATGGGAATTTCTCCTTCGTTCACCCCTGGTCCACCACCTTTTAATTGTTATATAATAATTTATATCTCAAGTTCTGATGAACGAATCACATTAGTATTAGGTAAGGGGATAATAAAGTTTTAAATTTTAAAAGGAATTGGGACTTAAATACCTTTGAAAATTACACAATGGCCGCCATTTTTATTTTTCAATCCGTTATATATCCATAAATATAAGTTTTATCAGTTGGCTAAAATATTAAGCCTTTTATTTTGAACAAAATGGTTTTTTATTTTTGAAAATCTGTTTACAAATAGCCGAGTTATGGGAGAAAATTGATGTTGTAATTTTGTATCATAAATAGTAGGTCTATTATCGTGTGATAGATACCAGAATTAACAATAAAAAAAAAACAATTAATATCTAATTGAATTAAACGTAAAGTGGAGAACATGAAAACAGACACATAATAGGTAATAATAAAAGTAAACTTGCAAAAAAAGTGTAAAAATTCAATGTGTCGGCCTCAGCTTACGCACAAAAGCGAGCCGAAAATATAAATTACGCATATTGTTAGAAAGGGGAGATTTTTTGCCACGCACAGTTACCCCAATGCCCGGTGCCTAGTGACGGAGACTGTTTCGGAAGCGTCACAAAGATGGCACGGCGCGAGCACCTCTACCGCTGTTTATTACGCCTTATGTCACTTATTTCTCATATCACAGACCAATGCTGAATAAAATTTTCGAGGAATTTTTGTCGAAATAAATATCATGTACCATTTAGTGTCTGTTTTATGTTAAAATTAAATTTAATACGCTGTCACTGTCTCGTTTTTATTACAATCCGAACACTTAAAGTGACTCGCTGACATACAGACCGACCGGTAGTATATAGGAGATAAAAATGATATCCACCTTATAGTTAAGAAAGATTTTAATTTACTCAATACCACAACGGTTAAATGTGAAAAACGTTTCACATGTTCAGCGTACGACAAATCCCATCTTCTTACAATTCCAACAACATTTTGATCATCTCTTCTCGTAATGTTAGTTATACCAAAACATTTTTCAGACAAAGGTCTTAGGTAATGTTTAGAGGACTAACGACCACTTTAAACGGATTCGATACTGTGTCTATGAAGGCTGTATGATATAAATCCATATAAAGCTACGCTCCAAACATGTACCTTCAAAAATGATTTCCTGCCGTTTAAATTAATTTTTGATGTAAACAAATTATATTTATGATTGAAAACTCGTTTTACCTGTGCTATTCGGCATTTGATATCGCTCCTGCTTCATCTACCTTTAGTAATTCTACTTGCCGAGTAACAAGATTCTTCTACCTGCATAATCATTCTCTTCCTATTTTTATATTCAGTGGTCCATCTACATTATTTCTATTACATTTCCATTACCTTCGTTTTATTATTTTTTTTTTTTTTGTTATTTTCATGCGGTAGTTTTTGCATAGGACTTCATCCATGGCGATTCGTTGTTTCTTCTACATCTTTTTTACATTCGGCTAGGATTACTATATCATCACGAAATGGTAGAATCTTTATCTTTTCACCTTGCACTATTACTCCAGATCTAAGCTGTTCTTTAACACTATTAGTTGCTAGTTCTATGTAAAAATGAAAACGTAACGGCCATTGGGAACATACTTGTCGGACATCCTTTTATATTACGGCTTCTTCTTTCTGTTCTTCGATGATTATCTATACTTGAACCCTAAATTTGTTTTAAGTAGAGGATTTTCTGCTAAAATTCTATTAACAGGTGGCGAATTTAATATGCTGTAAAACAGTTCAGATTGTATTATTTTAGAAAGTTTTGTTTTCCAGGTAGCAAATATAATATGCTCTGTCACATTTCAGAGTGTATTATTTTAGGTTCTTGCTTAACAGGTAGCAAATTTAATGCAAAGTATTCGTACCCCACCAACAGCGGGGCGACCGTCATTCATCATCCTGATATCGTTTATCGGGTTTCGGCTGGTGAAATGTGTGTATAAACATGTGGTATATAAATTAAACGTATGCAATATAAATATTTTAATGCTACAAATAGTTGTATCATTCTGTTTATAGTTTTTTTCTATATTTTTTGCCGTAATCTTTTCAGCTCAAAACTTCACTGCCACTGGCGGAAGTCCTCCACTCTACCTTATAAATCAATTTTTTTGATATTTATTTTTTTATTATTATTTAGACTACTTAAAAATGTATATTTTATTTATTTTTTTTTCATTTTTATTCATTACATTAAATAAATTAATCTATGTTTAAATGTAAGTTTAAGAAATTAAAAAAGTAAGTAAAGATATAGTTTCAATTGTTTGATTAAACGTATAATTTAAAACAAGTATAATCTAGGCTTTTAAATCTTCTTCTTATAGAATATGATATTTTTTTTACTTCGATATATATTATTTTATATAAAGGCTTTCTTAATTTTTTTTTATAGATAGCTGACCAAATTAAATGTTAAAGTATATACCTATATTTATCTAATTATAATCTTAAAATTCTTCTATTTTATCTTTTTTGAAAATATTTTAAATTTTGCATGCCCCTTCACTTTCCCTGGTCAGCGTTCAGCCATCTGCCATCTGCTTCAAAGAAGATACACGCTTTCATGTTAGTTCATTTTTTTGAAAACCAGCGTCACTGATTATAGAGAATAGCCAAAATGAATTAAAATCTCATTTTATTCACTAATTTTTTTTTTATTAAAACAAAAAAATTATCTTACTTGCAACATATAAAAAATATGTTGCACCATTATTTTATATTACGAAGAGGCAGGGAGGCCGAGGTATTTGGGATGCGGTTTCAAGCTCGGCCTGTACCGGAGCGGAACTTATCTCAATGAACCGGGTCTAAATTTCAGTTGCCCATTTTCCACCTGCGCAGGGGATTTCACAGCCTCACAATGGAAGCATGGCAGCAAGAATGGTACACCACAACTAAGGGAAGGTCCTTGTATGCATTTATACAGGATCTGAGGGGGTTGGTATGCCTCTGCATCATTTTTAAGGGCAACGGGAGCCTGAGTGCTCTCCAACAATGTAAGTTTAAACCAATATTTGTTTCAGTTCCACCTGGCAGCTTATGAGCTGTGTGTCTGCAGGGAGATCTAGTAGAACAAAGACATGATGTTCAACTGCCCAGCTTGTGAAGGAGGCCAGAACTCAGGCCTCCCCCTTGTGTTATTCACAAAATATAAATAAAAATGTGACGTGTAAAACTCTATAGTTTACCCCATTATATTCAGGATGTAAGCAACATATTAATAATCAATGATTTTGGATTGATCAGGTTAAATTCATGTATATGGATATCATAAAGGAACCTTACTCCATAATATTTTTTTATGGGGATGGTTGAAATGTGAGGTTTACAAATAAAAGGTTAGACACAAATGTTGAACTGATCTCTTTCAATGTCAGTGCAGCTGGCTTCATCAAGGTTCACAGAGACATCATTTGTTTGAAGACAGAAAATGTAAGGAAACGAGTTAAAACTCCCATCGAAGTCAAGGTAAAATTTTTAAACATTTATTGTAAATTTATACAGTATAATTCACAGTAAGTAATTTTTTTAAAAGCAAATAAAATTATTTTAATATTTGAAAAGTGTAAATTTATAATATTACAATTCATAACATTTTTTTGTTATGTTAGTTAGTTCTGTTTTGGTCTCAAAAAGTTTTCTTTTTTTGTTTTTATGGATTTTATTAGATAATTTTTTTCATAATTAAATTCGCTTCAAGTTTTTATAATAAAATTTGTTACATTTATTAGTCATTTAACAAACTTGTGTTTTTTGTTAGCAAATGTGTTTTCTGTTTTTTGATAGATATCATGCAAACTACAAGAGATAATGTCTGGAACTGTTTTATTCCATTTTTCACCCCATTTACAGAGCCTTACAAGTTTCACTTTGAAGTCATTTCATCTGTGTAACAGAAATCCTGGCGAAATTTTTCGCTAGCTGTAACTCTATAACAAAGCGTTTTTAAACATGTATTTGAGTGAACATAGTTCACTTTCTTCTTTTTCTAGAATCAGTTTCCAAATTATTTCCTTTTAGTTAATAATATTACCGTAAAATGAAATAAAGGAACTTTTTTTAACCGAACTATTTTTTTGAATAAAAAAAAATGAAATGTAAAAATAAAAATATAATTTTTTAAGAAGGATTTTAAAACAGATTCAAACTTGTGAATTTATTAAGAAATACCAGGAGGAAAAAAGTTGAAATAATACTTTAGAAATATTTTTCATAGTTTTTTTTCTTATTGAATTATTTATAATTATTTGTAATTTAATTAATTACAAATGCAAGGATTAATGTGGGCCGACTGTTAAAATGAATTTTATTCTAGATGTTTCGTTAACCACTTAGTAAGACACACTTTAGTGTTAAACCAATGTACATTTTAGACTTATGTATGTTAAGCCTTTTTAGCAAATTTCCAAAGAATTTGAAAATTTCCAAAATATTTGGAAATCGCTATTGCCCCCGATCTTGATTATATACATACATGTATGTATGTATAAAATTTTTTTCGTCCCCTCTACCGGAAGGCAAATCTTAACCGATTTTGAAAACACGTAATAGGGTGAAGTAAATCTATTGAGAATAGAGCCCCGCTGTTCTTCAAGTGAATTTGTTCACAGGAATTAAAGTTAAAGAAAAAGTTAAAGAAAAAAAAGAGTTTTGGATACGTTTTCAAGGTTATGTAAAACAGTAAATCTGCCTTTTTTATGGACTTGATGAAACAGTCGTTTTTAAGTTATTTTAAATTGAAATATAATTAGTAAGTTGAATAAATATAAACAGATGACCAATTTTACCATTTCCTTTGATTAAGAAAACCCTGACACTTGTATAGTTTTTCCTATAAAACTATAGGGTCTTTAGTGTGTAAATAAAATAATAAACTGCAAAATAAATTTGGCTTCCATTATGTATGACTACTAATTATTAATGTTTGCAGTATCATCATCAAAAGAAAATAATATTTATTTTATTTTTATAATATTATCAATGTAATATTAAATTTTGCATATTAAAAATTCCAATAATGAAACTTTGTTGTGGAGTTGTCATGTAATGATCACCTAACTACTACCATTTCCATAACAACTGTTTTTATATTTTAATTTTTATTATTTATAATATTAAAGGTTGAATCATCATCCTTGCATTTTGTGATTTCACTATCATAAAATATATAGATAATTTATTTAAAAAATAATCAGCTATAAAAAGCTTAATAATTGAATTTTTTAAGCAGCTTGATATGCGTACTCTTCCAGTTCAGTAAGTAAATAATGATTAATTTAAATCAATACATATACTAATTATATCATTAATTTAACTAAAACTTCTTTTCAGTATTTGTTTTCACATCTTTTCCTTTCACTGATGTTTTGTTTTGATATATTATATAATTATTTTGAGCATAACTCAATTTTATTTCTGACCGGATAAAATTATTTTAAACATAACCAGTAAACGATTAAAGAAATGTTTTTAAACATGGAGACAATCTTTGGTAATGACATAAAATGCAATATCTAAATCTGATTTTTTTCATACTTACAGAATACACAATAACAATGCACAATAACATTTTGACATCCGAGTCTTTTATTCCCAAAGTATACATGTTTAGATTTTAACTCAAATCTTTTATAAATTACACTCTCATTACAGTTAGAAGATAATTAATAATATTCATATGTAAAAAAATAATTATTGCCTCTTTAAGTAGCATAAAGATACAATTGGAAGAATATATTAAATGCTGCAAAATAATATTTATTAAAGAAAAACAATTTTTATCTGAAAATGATTTTTGTTAATAATTTCCACGTAATTGGCAGATAAGGGGTAAAGATGAAAGAAATATAAATAATTATTCTTTATTTTCATAATCCAAAATATTTAGGTTACTGTTATTTTTATACATTATTTGCAGGGGAAGAAGAAGCCGCAGAGCTGTTAATTCTGCACCATACCAGAGGCCAAAGCCGTTTGAAACGTTACATTCACTCAATCCAATCAATCCAATCATGACCAGGTATGTTAATACGTTATCTTTTTCATTGCAGTACTTTAAGCTCAAAAATGTTCATAATTTTCCATAGTCTATGTAACACTGACAAAGTTTCTTACACTTTCAGCTAAGAAATGAAAATGTAACTGAACTTTATTCAGTTTCTAATCTTATAATTTTAACACTAAGTTTACCGTAAACTACATACATTAAGAAAATATTGTAAGAGGCAAAGATGAAAGAAATATAAATAATTATTCTTTATTTTCATAATCCAAAATATTTATTACTCTTATTTTTATATCTTATTTGCAGGGGAAGAAGCAGCCGCAAAGTAGTTAATTCTGCACCATACCAGAGGCCGACGCCATTTGAAAATTTACATTCACTCAGTCCAGTCAGGACCAGGTATGTTATCTTTTTCATTGCAGTACTTTAAGCTCAAAATTGTTCATAATTTTCCATAATCTGTGTAATGCTGATAGAAGATTCTTTTAAACTTTCAGCAAAGAAATGAATATATAACTGACCCAGAGCTGCCGTTATAGCGCTGACCTTTATAACTTTATAACTGAATAAATCAGTTCCTAATCTTGCAAAAAATATACCATAAACTACATCAAGAAAATATTTTAATTCATCTAACACACATTAACTCGTCTTTCTATTCTGTGAAAGTATTCTGTAAAGTATTCTGTAAAGTATCCCTCGACACTACTTTTAATTAACATATTTAAGGAAATTTTAACTTTTCTATTTAGTTATTTTTTATTAATGATGATGAATTATTAGACTATAATTAATTATTCATTACCGTATCAGTATTGTTGTTCAATTTAAATTATTTACATTATTCTCTAATAATTGTCATTCGGAGCTTATCTTCTCTTTTGCTTTGTTTTTTATTGTTAGTTTCTATAACTGGTATTGTTGGATATTGTAATTCATTTTTTCATTATCGGTGATGTCCACTATTATGTAATATACAGTCCATTTTATTATTTGCAGAATTTTTATTGTTTATGTGGATTTTATTTATTATATTACTTAACGTTTTCATTAATTTGAACAAGGAATTCTTTATAAAAGTATATTCATAAATAGTTTGCCACTGAATTAAAGAAACACTTTTTCCTTTTAGCTGGAAATGATTTTTGTTAAAACATTTTATACGATTAAGCAGATGAGATAAGGCAAAATAGGAAGAACTATTATTATATTTACTTATTAATTCTGTAATTTAAAAATATATATGATACTATTATTTTTATATAATTTATTTATTTTTAGGGCAAGACCCCACAAAGCTGCTGTTACTTCTACACCAAACCAGACATCACTACTAGTTCAAAACTTAGCTTCGGGCTCTCAGCTCATAACCAGGTATATTAACTAATAAAGTGCAGTACTTAAATCTCAAAAATGTTTATACTTTTTGTAATGTATGTAATACAGACTGATGCTTCATACATTTTCAGCAACGAAATGACAATGTTATTCAGTTTCTTAGCTTATCCTAAGATAATTTTTAAGACTAAGTGTACTTGAAATTACATCAGAAAAATACTTACTTTAATCAAATGTTCTTTAAGTCACCTTTCTATTTTATCATGATTACAGGAATAATATGTGAAACTTTTGAGAGTCCCTAACACTGGGGAATATGTAAATTGTTTCCAAGATAAAAGAACAATTTTACTGTAGATCTTTATTTGCCAGTTTACTGATTGTTATATGTTACTATCATAGATTTTGAAGATAAATGATTTAGCTACTCTATTGTCCAATGATATAATGATAGTTTTTTCAACTATTTAACCAATTTGCAGAAAAATGTTTTTGTGGAAATCTAAAATTAATTCTATTTAGTTTCCCATTTATTTTATGGATAGATTACCATTAGTATGATATATATCCTACAAAATAAGTGAATGTTCTAATGCTGTTTGGATATACCTTCACTTGTATTATCTTCTTTGAAGTAATGATTGATTGTATGTTGACCTAATCAGTATTGTATTTTATGTTTTAATACACGATTAAGTAATGAAAATATGTAAGCTCTTTTAATTTACAAATTAAGCTTTCTTAATTCTACCACATCTGTTGAAGCCCTATTCCTAATCTGAATTTTTTTCTGTTCTTCCTTCGAGTATTTATAATATGCAGGAAAAAATCTTACTTGTGTGATTAGATTAAATAGCTATGTGTTTAGATATTTTACTTGATTAACTGCTTTTTTGTTGAATTGAAAAAATAAATTTATCAACAAATTTTATTTTCCATTACTGATTCTATTGAATATTATGAGAAAGATACATCAGTAATTGTGCATTGTTGTTTTGATTATATGGAATCCAACTCTGCTAGCTTAGCATTTCTCTATTATTTGTACCTTAATGTACCTTTGTAATTTATATAATTAATTAGGTAGATGATAAATTATAAAAACTTTGAATATAAACTGTAAAAAAAGCTGGTGCATTTATGAAAATTAAAAATTAATTATTTTCAAAACTTGTAGTGAATTTGATAATAATTAGACGGCAGGTTCAGTAACTAAATATCCTTTGTGACTTAATAAAAGCTGTTCTAACTATAAGAATTCAACTTCATTAGTTAATTGTATGGTTGAAGACCTTTAGTAATTTTTAAACTAATGTATTTTAATGTAGGAAAGGAAACAGGCAGCATAAAAACTAGAAAAAGGGAACTTTCTTTCTTAGAATAAGAATTTCAGAATAAGAATGTATATGAAAGAAAGATAAAGTATGATTCAATAATAATACATTTGATTATGTAAATAATCATATTTTATTTTTGTAATTTAAAAATATTTAAGTTATACTGCTATTTTTAAATATTTTTCTTATTTGTATGTATTTTTATTACTTTTAGTGAAAGTGCCCACACAACTGTTACTTCTGCATCAAATCAAACATCACAACCAGATCAAAACTTAGCTTCAGGCTCTCAAAACAAGATCAAGTATGTTTTCTTTTTAAGTGCAGTATTTTTATTTCTTAAATGTTCATACTCTACATAATCTTAATAATACTGATTGAAGCTTCAAACGTTTTCAGCAAAATAACTGATCTTTATTCATTTTCTAAGCCCATACTAAGGTAATTGAACAATACATTACCTTGAAGTACAACAAGAAAATATTTAGTACCTGGTTTGGTTGTTGCCAAAATTTTGAAAACATTTTAATGGTACATAAATAAAATGACTGGTTACTATTATTATCTGATACGTTAGTCGAGCTGTAATTTGAACGTCATATATTCAAAAATCTTCAGTTAAAGCTATACACAGGGTTGAGTCTTGTAAACATATGCTCTCTTATTACATGACTTGGTATTATTAAACTCAATGCACCTCTACCTTACTGTTGACAGGAGAGGTAGTAAGATCAGATAGCAATCTATAACAATCCAGAATTAAAAAGATATAAACTAATGCCCAATGTGCGGCCTAATTGTCAATGTAAATTAGAATTCACTTGCTTTTGCAGTTCAAATCAGTATTATTTCATAACACTGACTTTACATGCCTTATATGCGATGCTACAACTTTTAACCTGAAAAGCTATAGAATTCTTAAGGGGTGGTTCTTTAACAATGAACCACCCCTACCTGTTCACTAACCTGGGTTGTTAAAATAAAATAAGTGAGGTTTAAAATTGCTATTATCCAGTTTAAGGTTACCTTAGCCGTTAAATTTTTCTTTCATATCAAAGGAACCGCTGTTGACTACTAAAGAGTAATCCCTAGTGTCTCTCTCTTGAACTAATATTGGGTGTTGTTTTTAACATTGTTCAACATCTCTGACTTTATACAGACTAACTTCCATGAACAAGATCAACATGATCGTATGCATAGCATTTTGTGTGAAATCTTGGAAATACTATTTACTTCTCTACCATCTTCCGTGGTTGTTCAGTAACACAATGCTCAATCATTTCTTTTTATTCTGATTAGTAGTTTGGTTTTCAATTCACATTTTCACATTCACATCCATGTATGGTTACTACTCACAACACTGAGTATGTATGTGTTATGGTTATGAAAGTCTGATGAGTTGCTATTTAAGAAGTCGTAAATGATCTATAAATTGTAGTTCTGCTTTCAAAATCATCTATGATAGACTTAACATCATGAAGTTTGTACAAGGAGGGTCCAAAACAACTCACAAAGCAGCATGAACAAATGCCCTTGGATAACTGACCAAAATTTGACCTGCTATGATAATGTAGGTGATGATGCTTTATTGGACAGAATCACTGGTAACAAAATACGAGTCAACCATTTCAAGCCAGAGGGAAAACAGCATAATATGGAATCAAAATAACCACAGCCATCTACCAGAAAAAAATTAAAAAGGGAGTCATAAGTAAGAAAATTGATAGAACTTTTTTGAGAATTATTAAATCTAGTACTTGAACATTATCAGGAAAGGGACTTTGCAAAGTAAGTAACATGACAATGTCCATCTGCACATTACTGCCCACACAGTTGTAACCCTCCCAATAATCAAAACCATTATACGTATAGAGTTAACCTTTTCTATAATTCTGATCTTCCTCCTTCAGACTATCACTTGTTTGTCTGTCTTAGAGGCCATTGATTCACCTTTGATCTAGGATTGAAGGAAGTAGTGCATGTATAGCTTGCACTACTACAAAAATCATATATACAAAAACCATGTTATTTACAAAAAACATTTTTTTTTGTTAAGTCATAAAGAAATTTAATGTTGGCAACTCATGAACTGCTGTAAAAAGTGCAATAAAAATCAATGGGGACTATATTGAAAAAATAAGTTTTTTATTTTTAATGAAATCAAGTTTTTAGCTCCATTATGAAAATTATTCACTCACCTTTGTGTATAAATCTTGTAATAGAAAGGTACGAGTGTTTTTAAATAGATGTGGCTAATAAAGAGTATACTTTTGTATTAATTTCCGGATAAAAAATTTGTTGTTTTACTTTAAGCAAGCAAACTGAGTAAAAGGTCTTGACAAAATTATAATTTACAAAGCTTAAATACTTGAAATGTGAATGAATTCCTAGCAAGTTAAACAAAATGATCCAGAATAACAATTGAGTCGCTAAAAATTTACGTATATCAATAAATATGGTAGCATATATGGTAATCTGGGTTAAAGCTTTGAGTACCACCTGGAAGCCATGTTTGAAACAAATGTTTTTCACAAACAAAGGCAAAAGTGCTTACAGATATAGTATCATTACTAATTACTATACATTAATATTAAAAAACCTATTCGTATTATAACCCTCTATCCTTATTATAACCCTATAATAGGGCTACATTTTGGGTGGTAACCCTATTATATTAAATTTATTCTGTTTATATTTCATTCTGTTGTGTATATAATGCTTTATCCTAATTACTAACAATGTGTTTTTTCTGTTTGCCATTTAGATCACCTGCTATGAATCACTTTAATAGTAATGAGACCAATAGTTTCATGACGCATTTATCATTACTGTCAGTTGCCAAATTAAATGAAGACGGTTATTTATATTTTGATTTTGAAGAAACCAGCAGAACTGAAGAGGATTTAAATGTAAGTGGTAATTTTTTTTAAATTTCATACTTACATTTTTTTTATAAGCTGATTATTATTAAATGATCACTTATAAAAAGAGTTGAAGAAATTTGATTTATAATGGAGTGTTTGTGTAATTTTGTTTGATACATTTTTAATAAAGTAATTTATTTATTATCTAAAAAATGGTTAATTATTAGAATTCAAATTTAATTATAATTAACATTATAATAAGTTCTAATAAAGTGATTTTTTTTCAATATAAGTGAATGAAATTTTATGCATGTTTAAGAATTAATTGGTTGGTTCAGTTTTTTATTTTTTTATCTATCATTATCATACTTATTTTTATTTTAGTAATTTTCTTTACACTCATTTATATAGGCTGGTAGTATTTCTTCTGATATAATATCTCTATTGTTTATTTGCATATTCGTGGTATGAATATATTTAGATGTAATAATTTTTAGGCCAAACAAAGACTCTTGTATCTTTGAATAGTTCAAAACTTTGTTTAGTTTAATTTATGAACTATCAAATCATTATCTGGTGTGAACAGGATTTTCTCAATCTTGGAAGTGGTACACTCTAACAGATAACCATTTGCTGCAAATTACAGAAATTCTGAAATGCTTTTGTCTGTTCTGTTTTGTATTAATTTCATGTATCTGTAAAGTAAGATTCAACATATTTGATTTTTAACAAAATTTGCTTAATTTAAGATTTTATTTTTACGATTGTAAAAAAAAAAATTGTAATTAATATTTTTATGAAAATTAAAAAAAATGAATTGCACACTTATACTAACAATATTCAGTGTTGCAATGTATATCTATACAGATGTCATAACGCCACCTGCTGTTCTTTTATGTTTTGATGTACGTGAGGATTGTGTAAGTCATTCATGCAAGAAGTGTGGCCAGAGAATTGGAAATTGCATTTTCGGATTATGTTGGTAAATTTTCAGTGTGTGTGTAGGCACCTTGTTCAGAGTTTATAATAATCGTCAGTATTATTTCAACATAAAAAGCAGTAAATACCAATATGATTGGCATATGTGTGGATTTTAATCATTGATGTAACATTTTGTAAATTATTACTTGATATTACCATAATCAGACAAATTATTTTGCATTGTGTAGTTCCTCATAAATTGTTGAAGAATCTGATAACTAATATTTTAATGTGTTATTAATTCATTAATATAACAATTTTAATATGGTTCTGTTACAGGACAATGTTGACCAGAGAGCAAAAAGATCACATAAATCTCGTCAAGATCGTAATAAAAAACATAAAGGTAGATATTTTGATTGGTTTTCTTACACTAGCATTGCAGTTTATGTTTAAAGATTATAATTCTTTTTTCTTTAGAGACAATTGCTTTATCTGCATTTGGTATTATACATCTCTGGTAAAGAAATATTGAGACTGTGCTGTTGAATGTAATAGGTACAAGGGCATACAAAAGCATTTGTTACATTATGAAAACCTAAATGTTCAGGCTAATTAAGTGGTGAAGGGATCTTAAGTTATATAGAAAGATAAGAAAATCTTTATTGAAAATCTTAATTATATTCTTTTATGGAAAATGGGAACTACTTTTCAAATGACTATTGTACATTGGATTTATTTGAATAAATATTTAAATCTAATTTAAAGATATAATTACTTCTAATCAGACTTGAATTACCACTATCTATTTCATCACAATTATTCATTCTATCTAATTAAAATATATATATAACAAATTTTTTTTTTTTAATGATAACAGCTGATTAGTTTTCTGTCATTATTTCAGTTAAATGTAGAAAAAAAATTACAAAAAAATTATTTTTCCCAATATTATTAATATACTAAGACATTTCAACATTTAAAAATGTTATAAGAAATAACCCATAAGCGTTTGTTTTAACACACAACAAAAAAAAGCAGCCCAATTTAAAGAAAAATAATGTCCTATATTTAATGCGATTAGTTATAAATATTACAATTATTTATGCAAACAATATTTAAATCAAATTTTTTCTAAGGTATGTGTGTTTAACTTATCCACCATTTTTACAAAGCAATCCTGTACTCTCTTTTTCATATTCTGTGCAACCTTTTGATGAATAGCTCTTCCAATTTCTCATAATTCATGAGTTGTGCTGGCTTTCAGTTCTTTAATGGTGTGTTTGTGAGTTTTATGTGGGTGTAGAAGTCATTAATACATGATGTGAGTTGGAGCTCCAGTAGCAATGATTCTGACTATTAATGTAACCACTCAAATGAAATCAACACTTAATGCACTCCTGAACAAATAAGGTGATTCTAATCTTATCCAGAATATGAGCTCTAATTTTATTATGTTATAAAATTGAGCTGTAATATACAGAATATATCAGAAACCTGAGTTTAATATGAGTTATATTCAAAATTACATTATTTGTTTAAATCACATAAAAGAAATTTTATCTTCTAAGAATGAATACCTCATAAAAAATATAATGGATAAATTACCAGTATTTTTATAACTTTTGGAGAAGATTCATTAACATAAGTTTTTTTTTATAGATAAACCGTATTCTAGAACTTCAAAAAAGTCTTCAAAAAAGTCCTCAAAAAATGCTGGCCAATCTGTACAAACAAATACATTTTATCTTTGCCCTAAAAAGTTTTCAAGTACTAACAGTGAAGATGATTTTATATTTAAAAAACCTCAAGTACCACCAAAAAGAATCATCAGAAAAAAGAAAAATAGGAAGGTGTAAGAATATACTAGGAGTATGACTAAAGTAAGTAATACGCTAGTTGAATATTTATAAATAGTTAGTAGCCGAAGCAGGTTCTAATAACTGTATGCATTATATTAATACTACATGACTGTGCACAAATAATGGGATCTTATGTCTAAAAAAAATCAATTTTCATTGTACTATGGTTTTATTACCTTGTAATCTTCCTCTGTTGAATGCAATTTGTTGCACAATTTTCAGTTAGTGCTAATTACAAACAAGTGAGGGTTAAAAATAAAAGGAATCTTTTTTAAATAAATCTTAAATTTGCTTAAACATTTTTTGTTTCTTTCAAAATATTACAGTTTTTCTTACTGTCAAGAATTAAATCCATCTGAATATTTAGGTCCCCTTAAAATACGGTTGTTTGTTTTTCTTTCAAATCTTCATTTAATAAATCTTTATTCTTGACTTGGTTCTTTCATAAATTAATCTTTTTGTTGGAATTGCTATATAATGGCTGTACGTTCATGTACAAGTACTGCTGGTGGTTAATGGATAGGTCTTCAGGAATAATATGCTCAGGCTTTCCTTTTGGATGTTTAGTACAAATTCTGAAATTATGGTCTTCCAAAACAGCATATTTTCGATACGCCACGGGTCACTGTCAGCACTAACTCTAAAATAGAGAGTAATTGTAATTTTCAACAATAATTGGTAAATTTGTGATAGGAACATGTCCCAATTATGCTAGGATACTCTCTTGAATTTTCCCCTTGGTACTGCTAAAGTGTATCTGCCTGCTGATGTTTGTACAACACAATGCACTAATGCATTTCTATTAAATCAGCCCTAATATACCATCAGATGCAATTCCATTATGACCGGCAAGGAGAAACTTAAAAAAAAAAGTCTTATTTCTCCCCGTTTTATTTGCTAGTTAAGGTATCGTAAGATTTTACTGTTTTTGTTTCGGCTTTGTGAGTTGTGGGTTTGTCCATCTTAAATTTTTTTTTGCCAGACAATTATGAGCACAATATATTTGCATAGTATTCGTTTAACACATTTTAGAAAAATCATATGGTTTCATTCTTACTGTAAAGGGCACTGCTGTTTGCCACACCTGATAGAAACTATATTTTCCCATCGGTGTCTTCATTACTACAGAAACGATTGTTGATATTTCCTGTAACCTTCGGTGTTCGTTTCAGATATAGGTAATTGCATCACCTAATAATTTTTGATGCTTGGAAGCCTATCTTGCAAGGGAATTGCATGCTTCTCTGAAAACATCATAGTAATTTTAATTAAAGTTATGGTATCTTTTAAAAAACTGAATAATGAAAAGAAAATGAGTAATATTTGCCATTCTCAAACTTATCTAAAAAAGAATTCTTTGCTTGAAACATAGAGAAATAACATTTTATAAATCAAGTCGTACAAAAAAATTGAAAAAAGTTACAAATATTCATCCATCTTGGAGTTGTTTTTTTAATGTTCAGCTACTGATTGATGACTGTCTTCTCCTGTTTTCTTATACATTAGCAAACATTGTTGTTTTTCTTCTTTTGGTGTAAAAAACCAAATACAAGCTATTATGTTCTTGTGTAATTTTTAGGTACATAAAATATCATGGTTGGCAATACTTTTTTAAATGATTGCTTTATCGCATATCATACAAAACCGCCATTCAAAACAAGCTACTAAATCATTAAGACCAGCAATTTATTTAGTCATATTATTTTGCTATATATTATTGTATAATTTGAACAATTTATAACAAACAACTCGTTTGGAAAGACCAAAATTCAAGCTACTCAATGGTTAACGACTCTACTTAGAGGAACATTACTGGGGTATCTCATTGTAGGGGATCAAAAGTTTTTCCAAACCACTAGGATCGACAGTTTTCAAGATATTTGAGATTTTTAAACAGAAAATTGAGATCCGATTGTAAATTGAAAAAAATATTTTTCACAATCTTAAGTCTCTATTCGTCATAAATTGATTGTGTACACATGCACACACAAAAGTATTTATTTATTATTTATATTAATTATTTGTCATAAAAAAAGAAGAAAACAAAGACTTTCTTATCTTTTAAGAAAATATAATTTTCTTTATTTATTTATTTTAAACTTATTATTAATATTTTAATTAACAATTTTTTTCGTGGCTTATGTAGAACAAGTTTCGCATTCTCAACTTGGCAGATGGTATGGCCATCAGGATTAACAGTTTTGATTTCTGAAAAAAGTAAAACAGGCAATTGTAGCCTGCACAATATGATGAAATATAGTTTATGGTAAAAGAATAAATGATGAAAAAAGTGTAAAAATGACGTAAAAATCAGTTTGTGCTCAACAAAGCAGTATTACAGATTATGTTAGTGTATAGTTCATAAAAAACTTAACTATTACTATAAATAACTCTCGTTTGTCATTTACTTTTCTTTTTTTAACTTTTGTTTTCTTCTTTTTTTCAGTTTTAAGTAGAGATTTCATCAAATATAACTAGAAAAATTATTAACCCTAATAAATTTTTAAAATCATCAAAATTAATTAAAGTCTGTGGCTTCTTCTTCTTCTACTACTACTGCTACTAATGGATAACATATTATAATTAGAGAAAAGGCTAAGTGCACTAGGCCTACGTGGGATAGCACTATAAAAAAAACGCGCCAAATGCTGTACCTCAAAGGTGGTGTGGAAACCAGCTATACAAATAGACTTAACACAATAAATTTTTGTACTTCATATAAAGATGAGTAAGATGGTGAAGATGATTCTGGTAATAATATTAGAAATAGAGTTCTTTCCAGGAAATTTATTCACTTAGGCTGTTATCATACATTATTGTAAAATCATCACTCAGTGCATGGATTAACTTCGATGATATTGTGATTTGTAATAAATATTTTACTGTGTATTTTTCTGATGAAATTGCTTTTTTATTTATTTATTTATAAAATAATCATTGTGTTTGACAAATATATATATATATATAATATAAATATATATATATATATATATATATATATATATATTTAATTTAGTAGTTCATAATTATAATTCAAGATATGGAACAAGTAGGTTTGTGGAAATTCATAGAAAAACATTTTTTGAATGTAGGGCCAAAATTCAGAGGGAATCACCGTTTCACAACGGTACTGGGGTATCATTTATGATAAAAAGAATTTTCAAATGGGATATGATAAAGTAACATACAAAAATAGGCTGTCAGGTCATTGACTGATGCGCATAAATATGAATGAAATAGACTGATATAAATTAATGTGTAGATTTATCCATAAGTTTATATTTATGAATGTGCTATTGTTTGTATCCTTAAAAAATAACAATGTCTACTCCTTGTTTTTGTGTAACACAATATAATACTAAGGTTTAACAAGAATCTTATGCTTTTATTGCCTTTATAAATTACAACCATTTGAAGAATTTTTCCATCAATATATTTTAAATACAATTGAAAGATTTTTTTTACAGGAGCAATTCTAACATTGAACAAGATCGAGTAAAAATCAGGTTTTGTTTTTTAACTATTATTCTTGAATAAGTATTATCTAAAAATTCATAGACAGAATTGCTCCTGTAAAAAAATGAATTTTTATGATAATACTTATTGAAGAATAATAGTTAAAAAACAAATGTTAGTTTTGCAAGTAAGTGTTCAAAATAATTTTCAGCACTGTCTCAATTGTGAATGATACGAGAAAAGTAATGAGATTGGTAACACTGCGAGCGATCTGGCGATCTGTGTCTACCGGTTTGTGCTAGACCGGTTTGTTCATCCCTTCCACGTGCTCAGTACGAGTTTCAACTTCCTAACACATTATTTTTGACAGCGCCATCAGTGAAGTTGTGTTTTGTTGTGTCTGTATCAACTTACAGATATAAACCCCCTTGTTTTAGCCTTCTAGGGTATTATATGCCTTACTTGCCTGCTGGTTATCCACTGTAATTAATTATTAGTTTATTTCTATAAATTTATATGTTTAATAAATCATTTTCCAATTCGTGTAAAACTAAAATTCAGCACATTCTCTTTTATAAATATATATAAGATTATAATTTGTCATTTAATTGGTACCTGTCACCTTGCTGTAAATCGTTCTGCACCTCCCACTGTTCACATATATAATTTCTTTCTAATTGTTTCATATCATTGTTGAAAAAGTACCTCTTTATGGATTACTGAATAGAATAATACGATTAATTTTTTTTGTATAATCCTGCAGATAAAGATAACTTCAATATTGAATATTAATATTTGTATTATTTAATACTCGTTTCACTTGGATTGTCATTGATCACAATTTGATTCCATTTGCTATTCATCAGTAACTTTTAATTTACAAAATTTCCATTTAAAAATTATAAATCATTTTATCAATCATGCTTTTCTGCATCTTTGTTTCAATAGAATAATTTATAGAGCTTTTTTAATTCCTACCTGAAATGGCTTTATTATGCTGTGTTAATGCATTCTTAAGAAAATTTTAAAAGGTGTAATTAAGAGGTCTGGATAGTAATGCAAACATCTGCACTAGTACAAAAGGGGCAAAAATAAATATTGGAAGTTTATAAATTCATTATGATTAAAAACTCCTAATTTATTCCTATGAAAGATCTAATTTTTTTAAGTATCAAAAGTAATAGAAATGTACCCCAAAGTTATACGTGTTCAAATCTATAATATTTTTCTCTTGATATTATAAAACAATAAAAATTTTCTGGATAACAAATATATTCCTCTAGGTCAATGTTCTAATTGGGTTTAATTTTTAGGATTAAAGTTCTAAATTATGTAATTGTAAAAAGGGTTATGTGTATATATATATTGTATAAATGCATGTATATTAGGGGTTATATATAAATGTTAAAATTAGAAATAAGTGTATCATAGTATTTATAATTATGCGATATTTATTATTTTACTTTCTCTTTTCAGCTCATCACTTCACTTCAGTGGCTGAACTCCTCCATTCTACATATAAATAATCTTTATTTATTAATATATACATTTTATTTATTTATATACGTTATATAAATATATATATATATTTTGTTTTTAATTAGACCATATAAAAATACATTTTTTAGTTCAAATTGTTTTTATAATATTCTATTTGAAATATTAATGATCCGGTTTTTAAAATTACCCTTTTTTATAAATTATTTATATTTTATTCGTTTCATTTACAAAATTAATCTTGTTCAAGAAATTAAAAACGCAAGTAAAGATATAGTGGCAATTTATTTTATTTTTTATTTTACCTTTTACATATTTTAAAATTGTTAGGGAAATAAAGTGATTGGTGTAAATAAAGTGTGAAATTGAAGTGCGATCAAGATGAAAGTATGAAATTAACATTATATTCCTCACTACAAAAATATACAAACTGTAAATAAAAATGAGACATGTGAAATTATACAGTTTACCCGATTATATTCAACATCTCATCAACTTTTCACTTCATGCTGCATCCTATATCTTCAACCGATTTTTTCAGCTGCTTGATGGATTTGATCTTTGGATTAGCTGTGGTGATAAATGCAATGCTGTGTAGCCAAATGGTAAAATATTAAGGTACTACTAATTCTTTACTACATTATATATATTTATATTTCATGATAATATTAATATTTATTAAGACTCCATTCATTTATGTAATGTTTAGCTTCAGTTAGAGCGACCAAATAATGGAGCTCCTTGCTCTGTGACTTCAACCAACCATTATCACTTAACTTGTACAGAGACCAGGGTCAGAGCATTAGCCCATCCGGGCTAGTCTAGTGGTTAACTCATCATTGCAAATATCTGGATACTAGATTTTGGATACCGGTGATGTTTGTGGTTGGGTTTCAATTAACCGCAGTAGTATGAAAACCCTACATCCTGGATCACTAATACATTAAAGAATGAATAGTGCAATATATGAAGTCTCTTTTCACAAGATAGACAGCCAAGCAAGTGTCTATTTACTACAAAAAGCAGTCCAAAACCCGAATCTGTTTTTTTTCACTAATCGATTTCAATAAAATGATCTAGTATGTAAGTAACTTATTCAAATACATTAAATAAGATTGATCCAGTATGTAAGGTCTCTTTTCACGGAGAGCACTGGCACTTTTTAGTTATATTCTCACCACGCAAGCGTCTATCTACTACAAAAAGCACACCAAACATGACTGTTTTTCTTCGATAAATCGTTATCATTAAATTGATCCAGTATGTATGTAACTTATTGAAATACATTAAAGAAGATTGATCCAGAATGTAAGGTTTCTTTTCACGAGCTCCGATTGGTCAACTGATCACCCGGCAATTTTAAATCCAATAATTAAAAAATTAAAAAAAATGGCCTAACTCTAAAACGGTGTGTTTTAGCCCATTATTAAAGTGATTTTGAAAGGCGTAACTGAACGGGTACTTTCCAGTTTTTTGAATCGATAGCCACTAGTTTCATCCGCCTACATCCACCCATTCTCGAGATACGCCCTTTTCACAACATTTTTTGAAATTGAAGATGAAATAATATGACATTATATTAAATACAATATAAATTAACATAATATAAAATATAATCTCCTCTATGAATCATGAGACCTTGCCGTTGGTGAGGGGGCTTGAGTGCTCAGGGATACAGAGTACTGGACCGAAGGTGCAACCATATCGGAGAGGTATCTGTTGAGAGCCAGACTAAGGAATGATTCCTGAAAGAGGGCAGCAGCTCTTTCAGTAGTTGTTAGGGGCGTGAGTCAGGACGACTTAAACGGCCGTATCAACATCACTCAGTCCTCTGAGTACTGCGCAGCTGAAAGCAATGGAAAACTACAGCTGCTTTTTTTCCAAGAAAATGTGGCTCTCACATAGTAATAATGGAGGCGCCTTCCTTGGTAAAATATTCCGGAGGTAAAATAGTCCCTCGTTCGGATCTCCGGGTGGGGACTACTAAGGAAGGGGTCACCAGAAAATTAAGAAATAACATTCTACGAGTCGGACCGTGGAATGTTAGAAGCTTAAAAAAGGTTGGTAGGCTAGAAAATTTAAAAAGGGAAATGGATAGGGTGAATGTGGATATAGTAGGAATTAGTGAGGTTCGGTGGGAAGAGGAAGGCGACTTTTGGTCAGGTGATTTTAGAGTAATTAACTCAGCGTCAAATAATGGGCAGGCAGGAGTAGGTTTCGTGATGAACAAGAAGATAGGGAGGAGAGTGGAGTATTTCAAAACGCGTAGCGATAGAATCATTGTAATAAGGATAAAATCAAAACCTAAACCGACAACGATTGTTAACGTTTATATGCCTACAAGCGCCCATGATGATGATGAGGTAGAGTGTGTATACGAAGAGATTGATGAAGCAATTAAACATGTAAAAGGAGATGAAAATTTAATAATAGTTGGAGATTGGAATGCAAGCATTGGAAAAGGCAAGGAAGGAAATATAGTGGGTGAATACGGGCTGGGCAAAAGGAATGAAAGAGGGGACCGACTTATAGAGTTTTGCACGAAGTATAATTTAGTAATTGCCAACACCCAATTTAAAAATCATAATAGAAGAATATACACTTGGAAAAAGCCAGGCGATACTGCAAGGTATCAGATAGATTATATCATGGTTAAGCAAAGATTTAGAAATCAATTCGTTGACTGCAAAACTTACCCTGGAGCAGACATTGATAGCGACCATAATTTGGTGATAATGAAATGTAGATTGGGGTTTAAAAACCTGAAGAAAAGTTGTCAGATGAATCGGTGGAATTTAGAGAAGCTTGAGGAAGAGGAGGTAAAGAAGATTTTTGAGGAGGACATCGCAAGAGGTCTGAGTAAAAAAGATAAGGTAGAAAATGTAGAAGAAGAATGGGAGAATGTTAAAAAGGAAATTCTTAAATCAGCAGAAGCAAGTTTAGGCGGAATAAAGAGAACTGGTAGAAAACCTTGGGTTTCAGACGATATATTGCAGCTGATGGATGAACGTAGAAAATATAAGAATGCTAATGATGAAGAAAGTAAAAGGAACTATCGGCAATTAAGAAATGCTATAAATAGGAAGTGCAAACTGGCGAAAGAAGAGTGGATTAAAGAAAAGTGTTCAGAAGTGGAAAGAGAAATGAACATTGGTAAAATAGACGGAGCATACAGGAAAGTTAAGGAAAATTTTGGGGTACATAAATTAAAATCTAATAATGTGTTAAACAAAGATGGTACACCAATATATAATACGAAAGGTAAAGTCGATAGATGGGTGGAATATATTGAAGAGTTATACGGAGGAAATGAATTAGAAAATGGTGTTATAGAGGAAGAAGAGGAAGTTGAGGAGGATGAAATGGGAGAAACAATACTGAGATGTGAATTTAAGAGAGCATTAAAAGATTTAAATGGCAGAAAGGCTCCTGGAATAGACAGAATACCTGTAGAATTACTGCGCAGTGCAGGTGAGGAAGCGATTGATAGATTATACAAACTGGTGTGTAATATTTATGAAAAAGGGGAATTTCCGTCAGACTTCAAAAAAAGTGTTTAACACTTTTATGATACCAAAGAAAGCAGGGGCAGATAAATGTGAAGAATATAGAACAATTAGTTTAACTAGTCATGCATCAAAAATCTTATCTAGAATTCTATACAGAAGAATTGAGAGGAGAGTGGAAGAAGTGTTAGGAGAAGACCAATTTGGTTTCAGGAAAAGTATAGGGACAAGGGAAGCAAGTTTAGGCCTCAGATTAATAGTAGAAGGAAGATTAAAGAAAAACAAGCCAACATACTTGGCGTTTATAGACCTAGAAAAGGCATTCGATAACGTAGACTGGAATAAAATGTTCAGCATTTTAAAAAAATTAGGGTTCAAATACAGAGATAGAAGAACAATTGCTAACCAAGGAACAAGGTACAGGAACCAAACAGCAACAGTAATAATTGAAGAACATAAGAAAGAAGCTGTAATAAGAAAGGGAGTCCGACAAGGATGTTCCCTATCTCCGTTACTTTTTAATCTTTACATGGAACTAGCAGTTAATGATGTTAAAGAACAATTTAGATTCGGAGTAACAGTACAAGGTGAAAAGATAAAGATGCTACGATTTGCTGATGATATAGTAATTCTAGCCGAGAGTAAAAAGGATTTAGAAGAAACAATGAACGGCATAGATGAAGTCCTACGCAAGAACTATCGCATGAAAATAAACAAGAACAAAACAAAAGTAATGAAATGTAGTAGAAATAACAAAGATGGACCACTGAATGTGAAAATAGGAGGAGAAAAGATTATGGAGGTAGAAGAATTTTGTTATTTGGGAAGTAAAATTACTAAAGATGGACGAAGCAGGAGCGATATAAAATGCCGAATAGCACAAGCTAAACGTTTTTGTTTACATCAAAAATTAATTTAAATCTCAGGAAAAGATTTTTGAAAGTGTATGTTTGGAGTGTCGCTTTATATGGAAGTGAAACTTGGACAATCGGAGTATCTGAGAAGAAAAGATTTTAGAAGCTTTTGAAATGTGGTGCTATAGGAGAATGTTAAAAATCAGATGGGTGGATAAAGTGACAAATGA
This sequence comes from Lycorma delicatula, assembly GCF_047948215.1. Taxonomy (NCBI): domain Eukaryota; kingdom Metazoa; phylum Arthropoda; class Insecta; order Hemiptera; family Fulgoridae; genus Lycorma; species Lycorma delicatula. Next base: position 52,785,742 of record NC_134464.1, on the reverse strand, counting down.
AGAGGTATTGCGGCAAATAGATGAAGAAAGAAGCATTTGGAAAAATATAGTTAAAAGAAGAGACGGACTTATAGGCCACATACTAAGGCATTCTGGAATAGTCGCTTTAATATTGGAAGGACAGGTAGAAGGGAAAAATTGTGTAGGCAGGCCACATTTGGAGTATGTAAAACAAATTGTTGGGGATGTAGGATGTAGAGGGTATACTGAAATGAAACGACTAGCACTAGATAGGGAATCTTGGAGAGCTGCTTCAAACCAGTCAAATGACTGAAGACAAAAAAAAAAAAAAAAAAAAAAAAAAAAATAATATAACATTATATTAAATATAATGTTATATATATATATATATATATATATATATATATATACACAGATTGAGAATGGGTTTTGATAAATGAATAAAAGCTATATCTTCATTTAACGTATTATTAATAGAATATATATTGTGTGAGAAGTTACAAGTGGTCCACAGACGTTTTCTTTTTTTACATGGAAATTTTGTTTAGTTATGTATTGTTTTGCTTGCTTTGGCGATGAATCTATTGCTTGACAGCAGTTTGAAAATATAATGAAACCATGCTCGCGCTTCATTTTTCAAAAATCGTTGTAGAATATACTTACAAAGTAGATGGTAGAAAATTTTTCATGAATTTTAAATACCATAGCAAAGTACGTGGAAGCCTATATAAAATTGTAAAAATAATAAAATACATGATTCAGTTAATATTATAAAAAAATTAAGTATGATGTAAAAAAACGAAAATTGAAGATTACTAAAAGGAAGATCAGGTGGTGTACCAATATCCTGTAAGTACCGATTTTTGTTACCATTGAACATATTATTCTTAGTTGAAAATTTTAGCTCGGCCGAGTAGTTTCATATAACTATGCGTAATAATTCATATAACTATCCTGCATGCGTAATAGATCTGTTAATTCAGAATGATTTTTCTGCCACTGTTCTTGGTAAAAGCGCTCTGATCTTGTACGAGAGGATCCCTGCTGCCTTAAAAGTGGCTTAGGATTTTTTTGAGCGAGTTGTTGTCTTGTTTAGCAATCCTTCTGTATATTACTCCTTTCTAACCTCCACTTTTTTCCTTTATTTTCTTTTAACTATGTATTAAAATGTTGTTTTTTTTTTATGAATTAACACTGGATATCTAAGGATGCGGGGGACGTTAAAAATTCACTGTTCTTGGTATCTATCTAGTCTGGAGGAGGGTATAGCTTTTGAACCTACCTAGCTAGTGATTCTATTTCTGCAAAAAAATGTCTAAAAAAAGTTCTACCTCAGGCTGAATTTTTAATAAGTAAAAATGGACCACCTAATCTTAGTAATCCTATCCTGCGGTAATCTTAACAAGTGTACACAGAAAGATTTTCGCTTCTTTTTCATAGTATCAATTAAGGATTCAAAGTTTTCGTACAGAAATTTATTAGGCAATAATCTGCACTGATTTTCGTGTTTATATTTTTTGTGTATGAAGGTTCTAAGAATCCTGCGTTCAACTTTAAGCAAAAAGGTTCAGTCCTATTTTTCTGAAGTAATTACTGGTTTAACCACAGTTTTGTAATGTCTAATTTTAGTGTTAATCGAGAGCGATATTTTGTTGTAAGTATTTTTGGTTTCTTGTAGGACTTTGTCCAATTTTGTTTTTCGTTACATTTACAAGTAATGATCTCTCCAAGATATTTAAATTTTTCTACAAGTTCTACTTTGTTTCTATAAATATTTACAGAATTAATAACTAAAGGATCTATAGCCATCATTTTAGTCTTTTCGTAAGAAATTTTAAGTCCAATTTTATTCGCAAGTTCTTCTATACTTGTTATTTGTATTCTGGCTTTTGCGATACTAATAGCTAATAAAGCTAAGTCGTTGGTAAATCCTAGGCAGTTTAATTTAAGTTATCCCTTTTTGTATTTTTTTGATTAATTTTAAACCATTCACGCATCAGAAATTCTAGTGCACAATTAAATAATAAAGGCGAAAGTCCGTCGCCTTGTCTCAGTCCGGATTTTATGTAAAAAGTTTCGGAAAATTCGCCACAAAACTTCACTTTAGATTTCGTATTTGTCAATGTTAAACCGATCGTATTTACCGATTTAGGATCCGATCCGAGATTTCTCAGAATTTTTAACATCGAAGGCCTATGTATGCAATCATACGCTTTTTTGAAATCAATGAAATAAATAATATCTGCTTTTGCTTTCTATTATAAATATCTATAAGTAACTTCAAAGTAATAATTTGATCTGGACAACTGCGCCAACACCCATTCCGGATTTTGCTTACTGTGTAGTTTTAAGTTTTAATTACTTTTACTTTTACTTTTATTTATTTATTTATTTTCCGGGCGATGATAACGATCAATCGTTTTTCGCCTTAAAAAAAAAGCAGTTTTCTTTTACCCTGTGGAGTACGGTCCTCTCGGCAGATGTCCCGCAGATGGCCGTGTTCGGACACGGCCGCTCTCCCGAACATTCTGCGTGCCTGCTCCACCGCCACCTCGGATACGGTGTGCACTTGCGCATCGTAGTGCGAAGACTGACGTTTCTGACGAGCCACGGTGCTCCAAATATCGTCCTCAACGCTATGTTTTGGATGGCTTCTAATTTCTTTTGAAGCTGAGTAAGGATATGTTAGAATTGACAGGACGTATAGCCGAAAAATGAGCAATTTGGTCGCCAGTGGATATGGACTGGCACTGTTCAGTACTGGGTGTAGTGAGGCCCTCACGGCCTTTGCCCTTTGGGTCACATATTTAACATGTTCTCCTAAGGTAAGCCGTTTGTCCAGGACTACTCCCAGGTACTTGACTGTTTTCCCAAAGTGGATTTTCTCTCCTGAGATTTCCAGCTGCCTGGCTGGAGCACGTGTCTTGTATTATAACATCAGTGGCAGCGATTTTTCACCGTTGATCTTGATTCTCCACATATCGAGCCATGGCTCTAATAGGTCCAGTTGCCGTTGGAATCTCTCGATCCCGTAATCTACACTTCCGGATTCATAATAATATGCCATGTCGGCTGCGTATAGAGCTGTTTTGACTCCTTCCGACAGAGGCATATCGTTGACGTAGGCTGTGTACAAGAACGGCGAAAGGACTGCTCCTTGGAGGACTCCAGCGGCTACGTCTCTGGTGGAGGAGATTGTTCCCCCTACGCGTACAAAAAATTGTCGGTGTGTGAATAAGACCATATGAATCTGACATAGTGACAGGAAATCGTCGTATGTGCGAGTTTATACAGTAAGCCGCTATGCCAAACTTTGTCAAAGGCTTTAGCCACATCTATAAAAACGGTTGCAGTTACCACTTTTCTATTTAGGCTTCCGACAAGACTGTCGATTAATTTAACCAGTTGGAGGTCGTCGAGTGGCCCTCCCTGAACCCAAATTCCTCAGGCCGCACTCATTTTCCCGAATGTCACCTAAGTCTCCAAGAAAATCCTTTCGAATAGCTTTGACAACACTGGGAATAAGGATATCGGCCTGTAATTCTGGGGAAAGAGCTGGCTTTTCCCAGGTTTAAGTAGGTATACCACCTTTGCAGTTTTCCAGCAATTCGGAAAATATCCAACGTACAAAATTGACGTGAATATTGTAGTTGAGGTCGCTATAAGAGCGGGTGGAACATTCCGGAATGCGCGGGCACCGATCCCGTCAACACCCGGAGCTTTGTCGGGGCTAGTGGCTTTGATTGCAGCCGAAACCTCCGCTTCAGTGACTTGATCTATTTCTAGTGGGGCGTCCTCCACCTGTGCTAAATAATCTACAAGGAAGAACTCCACTTCTTGTGTAGTAGTCGTTCATGGCAGGAGGGGGGTTTGGAGTAAATTGGTTCTCCAGTGTGTTGGCGAAAACCTCCGCCTTGTCCGCCTCCGAATCTGCCAAAAGGCCTCGTTGCTCCACAACCGGGTGGCGGGGCTTTTTCCTTCTCGTAGTTTTTTGTTTAGCCTGAACACCGAGGAGTGATCGTCTGAGACCGAGGTAAGGTATTCGTTCCACGAATCTTTTCGATGTTATGCTAGCAGCTGTTTCACTCTGTCCGTTTGAATATAAAAAGCCCTTTTATCATCGGGGGCAGCGTGATTCGGTATCTCCTCCTCAGTCGGCGCTTTTCTGCTATAGCACCAGAGACTTGAGGTGGGAGAGTTTTACAGGTAGGCCTCGTGGTCTTTTCTGTAGGGCTGTTTCACAGAGCCTCGGTCATTGACGATGTGACGCGTTCGACCGTGTCGTCGATTTTTTCCGGTGTGGTCAAGAGTTCAGGATGCGCTGATCCGTAAACCCGTTGGAGAGTTTCATAGAACCTTTTCCAATTCACTAATTTTCGGGGTATAGTGGGGGGTTCTCGGCCGCCCCCTGCTTGGCCCAACTCAAATAATACAGGAGAGTGGTCCAAGCTGAAGTCTTCTATCGTTTCAGTCATGACCGGAGTTGTTACCGCCTTCATGATTGCGATGTCGAGTACATCAGCTCTCGATCTGCCAGTTTGATGAACGAAGGTGGGCACCTCGGGGCTTATGACGAATAAAATAACTGGCTTACTCGTGCTCTTTCATATAGCAATCTGTCATTTGCACTAGTCAGATTGCTATTCCAAGACTCGTGCTTAGCGTTGAGGTCATCCATGAGTATCATGGGCCCATCCCAATTTTGTAGCACGGCATCTAGATCTGCGCTGGGTACAGCTGAGTTTGGTTTATTATAAGCCGAAATCAGCCGATACACCGTGCCTAGATGCTCTAAATGTACACAAGTCTGCTTCATTACGTTAGTGCTGAGGTCGACCCGCGTGTGCATATGGCGTCTGTGGACTAAAATTGCGGTTCCGCCACTGGCAGGGCGTCCGGGTCTTACTGGCATATCTGGCCTATACGTGAAGTAATTCCGAATGGTCTGTTGTTTGTTCGTGTTCAGACACGATTCAGACAACAGTATCACGTCTATTAGTAGATCCTCGGCTAGAAGGCGTAGTTGTGCCGTCTTGCCTACTACTGAATTGGCTTCCACTGTAGCAATCTGAGAGTTTGCCTAACCATACCTAGATAGCAGGTTCATGATGTACTCTATAATGGACAGAATCCATTATATCCAGTCCTTAAGAGAGATTTTGCTTGGAGCAGGCTTGGCAATATTGCCTGAATTTCTGGTAGGACTCCTTAATTGTCACTTGTGACAAGAAATCCTTGCCGGAACTCTCCTTCGGGAGTGCGATTATATTTATTTTGTCGCTGGAGTGGCCGGGAGTCGTTAACCGCATTTTTGGTGGGGCGTAGGGCTTCCGGGACCTTGGTGTGTTTGCCAGAAGTCGTGGGTTTGGCAGCCGCCCTCTTTGATTTTGCCGATTGTTTGGCTGCTTTTTTTTCTGCGGAGCAGGCTTCGTCGAAGGCTTGTTCGGTTTTTGCCTCCACCTTCCTTGTAACTATTGCTGGTTAAGGCTTTGTTTGTATGGGGGTAGGTGATTCCTTTTTTTCCACCGTCACCGTTGTCGCCCGTAAAAATACCTGGGGCTGGGGGTTCGGTTTTCCCCCTGCGGCAAATCGTGCCCAGCTACATCTGTCAGTAACAGCGGACGTTTTCTGGACACCCTTTTGCTTGTCGAGCTGCTCCTTATAATAAGGATAGCCTCTGTAATTGGCCGGGTACGTCCCCTTACAGTTTGCACACGGGGTCGGCTCTTCGCGCGGCTTCAGACACGTCACCGTGTCGTGGTCTCCACCACATTTCACGCAGAGCTGTGCCCTGCGGCAGTAGTTCGACGAGTGGCCGAACTTTTGCATCTGTGGCATTGGAGTGGACCCCCTCGAGACACAAATGCGGTCACCTTAATTCTACAATAGAATATGTTTTCCAGTCATAAATGACTCTGGTGTCTGGCGTTCGTCGTAAGGCGACGAGGCACGTGAGTCTCCCTTCCGTCCCTCGTCATCAGCTTTTTACTGAAATCGTAACCGAGCGAGGTCAGCTCCTCTTTTACCTCTTCCGGGGTGGCCCAATAAGGGATGCCCCGGTTACCCACTTTGAACTCCCTATCTTTTGGGAGCTTAAAGGACTGAAAGGCGACTCCCTTGGAATGCAGAAAACCCCTGTACTTCCCTGAAGTCGCCTTCGCTGCTTAGCTGCAGCCTTACAGAGACCCCGGTACTTTTGGCTACTAGGCGCCCTATAATGGCGGAGATTGCTCTCACCAGCGTTGGCTACTCCTTGGGGCAGTTCAATATGTTAGGTGGGATTTTGCCCCGCCTAGTGGCCGGAGGTTGCGAGGAATTTACATCGCTAACCTCCATGGTGGCCACTGCCGTTTGAGACTGCCCCTCGTATAGTTTGGCTCCTCAGTGGGTTGATCACCCGTGGTTACCGACCTATTCTTTAGAGTTTTCTTGCTCCCACACCGTTAAATTCTCCTCCATCCGAAAACTCTGGTGTGGGTGAACGAGGGAAGGAGGAGGACGGGTTCGGATTAGATAGCTTTCTATTAAGAAAGAATCATCCGAAGAGTACTGCTAAAATTTAAATTAATATTAAGTTAAACTATTTTTGACTTCGATGAAAAGTCAGTCGTTAGAAAATTTACGATAAAAAGGTTAAACTAGAAGTAATTTAATATAATATAATAAAATTATTTATTATATTATATTTAATTTATATAAAGTCCAATTTAATGGCTTCAGTAATTCTACTTCCCAAATAACAAAATTCTTCTACCTCCTTAATCTTTTCTCTTCCTATTTTCACATTGAGTGGTCCATCTTTGTTATTTCTTACATTTCATTACTTTCGTTTAATGCGGTTGTTTTTGCAAAGGACTTCATCCATGCGATTCATTGTTTCTTCTATATCCGTTTTCCTCTCAGCTAGAATTACTATATCATCAGTAAATCGTAGCATCTTTATCTGTTCAACTTGTATCGTTGTCAGTTTAGGTTTTGATTTTATTCTTATTACAATTATTCTTTCGCTATGCATTTTGAAATACTCTACTCTGTTCCGTATCTTCTTGTTCATTATGAGACCTACTCCTGCCTACCCATTATTTGAAGCTGAGTTAATTATTCTAAAATCCCCTTACCAAAAGTCGTTTTCTCTTCCCACTGAACCTCTCTAACTCCTACTACATCTACATTTATCCTATCCATTTCCCTCTTTAAATTTTCTAACTAACCAACCTTTTTTAAACTTCTAACATTCCATGCTCTGACTCGTAGAATGATATTTTTTAATTTTCTGGTGACCTCTTCCTTAGTAGTTCTCACCCTGGAGATCCTAATGGGGGACTAGTTTACCTCCGGAATATTTTACCAAGAAAGGCGTCTCCATCATTGCTATATGAAAATACAGAGAACTACATTTTCTTGGAAAAAAAAGCAGCTGTAGTTTTCCATTTTTATCAGCTGCGTAGTACTCAGAGGACTGAGTGATGTTGATATGGCTGTTTTAAGTTGCCCTTAACACCTACTGAAAGAGCTGCTGCCCTCTTTCAGGAATTATTCCTTAGTCTGTATCTCAACAGATATCTCTTCGATATGGTTGAACCTTCGGTCCAGCTACTCTGTATCACTGAGCACTCAAGCTCCCTCACCAACGGCAAGGTGTCATGATTCATAGAGGGAGACTTCCAGTGTGTGTGACTAAATTTGTTAATATTTGCAGTAACATAATCAAAAGAAAATTATATTATTTTTTTTTTTTGTAATATTATTAATATAAATATTAAATTTTACATATTAAAAATTTCAATAATCAAACTTTGTTATGGAGAGTCACTTTTTGGTTGTCATGTAATGATCACCTAACTACCTTTTCCATAACAACAGCTTTTATATTTTAATTTTTATTATTAATAAATATTAAAGGTTGAAACATCATCCTTGCATTTTATGTTTTTAATATCATAAAATAACTTATTAATAAAATAATAAACTGCAAAAAACCTAATAATTGATTTTTTTAAGCAGTCTGTTATGAGTAACCTTCCAGTTAAGTAAGTGAATAATGATTAATTTTATTTATGAGTATATTAATTATAGCTTTAAGTGAAATTTCCTTTTATTTCATCAAAATTACCATACTTTTTCTTTTACTGATATTTTGATTTATGCATAGAATTAGGTAGAACATAACTAAATTTTATTACTGTCGATTAAAGAAAAGTCTGTAAACATGGAGATAGTCTTTTGAAAATGATACAGATTGCAATATCTAAATCTGATTTCTTTTGATACTTAATAGAATAACTTCATTAAATGCCCAATAAAATGTACCTGTGGAGCTTTTCACCGCTCAAAAGCAATTCCTGAAATGTACAGATTTAGTTTTGAACTCAAATCTTTTGTAAATTATATTTGCAATGATAGTTACAACATAATTAATGTTTTCAAATTAGAAAAATTTCTCATTAAATAGTCTTAACATATACTTTAGAAGAATTTATTAGGTGATCCAAATAAATTTTCATATTATTAGCTAAACAAATTTCGACGTCTTCAAGAATTAGTATTTCCCCCATATTTAATATACATTAATAAATAGTACAGGAATCAATCCACTCAACTATATTTTTTTTTAACTGGAAATGATTTTTATTAATTATTTCCATAATGATCGAGCAGATGAAAAGGGATAAAGAGGAAAAAAGAGAAAATAATTTACAGTAATATTTTATTTACCTTTCAAATATTTAGGTTAGTGTTATTCTTAATTTTTTTTTTTAGGGGAAGAAGAGACCGCAGAGCTGTTAATTCTGCACCATACCAGAAGCCAAAGCCAGCTGAAAACATTGATTCATCCTGTCAAATCATGACCAGGTATAACTTTGAAGTGTAGTAGGTTAAGGTCTAATGTTCAAACATTCCATAAACTAAGTAATACTGACTGAAAATTCATACATTAAACAACAATGTAACCAATCTTTATTCAGCTTCTAAGTACATATTAAGATAATCTTAACAATAAATATACCTTAAATTACATCATGAAATATCTTCCCTCAACATTTCTTTCAATTAACATATTTAAGGAAGTGTAATTTCATTATTAGATTATAATTATTTATTGGACATTGGTAAATATAGCATCTACATTTTTTGTCTAACTTAAATTATTCTCTAATAATTCAGTCCTTCAGAATTTCTTTTGTCTTTTGTATTATTTTTTCTTCTACAACTCAATAATTACGGCTGTGTGATATTTAAAAGTACAAGAAAATTTTAATTTAGGAGTTTAAAAATATTTGTTTGATTATAATTCTCTAACTTGTATTGTGTTTCCTCAGGTTGATGTAATTTATTTATTTAGCGTATGGCACCAAGACACAATAACAATTACAGTAAAAAATTACAAAGAAACATCTAACAAATTAATATAACCTATTGATTCTGGAGTCGCCATCAGGAAATCTTCATAATTCCCTTCATAAGCTGTCCTAGGGCAAACTTCTGTAATGTGTTTAGCAGTTTGATTTTCACCATACTCGCAAAGGGACATCAGCGTTTTACCCCTTTATGTAGGAATTAGGCGCATATACCATACTGAGTTCATATTCTGTTTAACATTGACTATGTCTTACATGGCAAGTCTAAACCCGACGGCTTTTGAGTAATACATGGAATTTGGTTATCACTTTGTGGTCCATTCTTGATGCTAGGCGTCAGTTAGATTGAATCCTTCCTTTTCTGGCAGCAATTGTTGATTTGGTAGATTGCTTTCTAGATCGAAGGCCGCCATGATTGACATCCTCAATGTCCTCATGTATTGGTAGGTTCCGATTGTCAAAAATCTTCTTGTACTCTCTTATAAGAGCATTCATATGGCGCAGATTTGGGTAGCCATTCACAGGAGTAGACCTGCTAACCCTGGCAATCATTCTCATAGTGTTATTTAATTGAGTATCTCTATGAACATAAGGGCTGTTAAGCATTGTGTTTGCTAAGGTTGATGTAAGATTCATTATCATTGTGGTAGTACTCCACATATTTGGCAATTATTCATGTTTAGCAATGACTCATAAAACTAATGATAAAAATAATTCAATTTTACATCATTAGCTAACAATCATTTTTAGCAGTATTAAATCATTTTGTGTCCTACAAATTTCATGATGTTCAAGAATTAGTGACTTATTCATAGTTAATATACATCAATAAATAGTACAAAAATCAATCCTTTTATTGTTAGACGATAAAACCAGCATTGATGGATCTTGTAATTCATTTTTAATTGTCTCACTAGTCATGATATTCACCATTTTGAAACCAAACCTTTTTTATACAGTAATTATTTTGTGTTCACAATTTTACATTAAAAACTTACTATTTAAATAATGAAAAATCATTGCGGTTCTCTGAAACAGGGTTGGTTATTATGGATTTTCTTTTTTATATTAAATTTTCGTTAATTTTAACAACCAATTCTTTAGAAAAATAAATCCCAAAATACTTTGACTGTGTATAAAAAATACAATTCCTTTTTTTATTTGGAAATGATTTTTCTATAATGTCCATATGATTAAGCAGATGAGTAGAGGCATAAAAAAAATTTAAATAATTATCTTCTATTTCTGTAATTTAAAAATTTTTGTCACTATTATTTTTATATATATTTTATTTTATTTTTAGGGCAAGAACCCACAGAGCTGTTGCTGCTGCTACTTCTACACCAAACCAGATGCCACTTCCAGTTCAAAACTTAGCTTCAAGCTCTCAAATCATGACCAGGTATGTTAACATTTTAAGTATATTTATGGTTGTATTTTCCATAATATAACTAATACTGACTAAAGCTACATACATTTTCAGCAACGAAATGACAATACAACAAACTTTTATTCAGTTTCTCAGCTTACCCTTAGATAAATTTTTAGACTAAATGTACTTGAAATTATCTAGAAAAATACTTTCTTTAATCAAATGTTCTTTAAGTCACCTTTCTAATTTATCATGATTATATTTACAGTACAGGAATGATATGTGAAACTTTTGACAGTCCCTAGCACTGGGGAATATGTAAATAGTTTCCAAGATAAAAGTACAATTTTAATGTAGATCTTTATTTGCCAGTTTACAATTGGTTACATGTTACTATCATAGATATTGAAGATAAATGATTTAGCTACTCAATTGTCCAATGATATAATGATAGTTTTTTCAACTATTTAACCAATTTGTAGAAAAATGTTTTTGTGGAAATCTAAAATTAATTCTGTTATTTTGTTTTCCATTTATTTTATGATTAGATTGCCATTAGTTTTAAATTTTATTATGAGATATATCCTACAAAATAAGTGAATGTTCTAATGCTGTTTGGATATACCTTTACTTGTATTATCTTCTGTGAAGTAATGATTGATTGTATATTGACCTAACCAGTATTGTATTTTATGTTTTTGTATCTGTAAACTTAAATACACGATTAAGTATAGCTATGTGTTTAGATATTTTACTTCATTAACTGCTTTTTTGTTGAATTGAAAAAACAACTTTATCAACAAATTTTATTTTCCATTACTGATTCTATTGAATATTATGAGAAAGATACATCAGTAATTGTGCATTGTTGTTTTGATTATATGGAATCCAACTCTGTTAGCTTAGCTATTCTCTATTATTTGTACCTTACCTGTTTTATTTTTCTCTTTGTTTTTTGTCCCGTTTGATTAGATTCAATAAAGCTAAAATTTTTAATTAATTTAGTAAATGATAAATTCTAAACTGAGAATATAAAATGTAAAAAGAGCTGGTGCATTTATGAAAATTAAAAATTACTTATTTTCCAAACTTGTAGAGAATTGGATTATAATTAGACGGCAGGTTCAGTAACTAAATATACTTTGTGACTTAATAAAAGCTGTTCTAACTATAACAATTCAACTTCATTAGTTTCTTGTATGGCTGAACATCTTTAGTGAGTTTTAAACTAATGGATTTTAATGTAGAAAAGGAAATGATAAAGGCAGCATAAAAACTAGAAAAAGGAACTTTCTTTCTTAGAATAAGAATAACAATTTTAGAATAAGAATGTATGTGAAAGAAAGATCAAGTATGATTCAATAATACATTTCATTGTGTAAATAATCATATTTTATTTTTGTAATTTAAAAATGTAAGTTATACTGCTATTTTTAAATATTTTTCTTATTTTTATGTATTTGTTTTTTTAGTGAAAGTGCCAACACAACTGTTACTTCTACATCAAATCAGACACCACAACCGGATCAAAACTTAGATTCAGTCTCTCAAAACAAGATCGAGTATGTTTACTTTTTAAGTGCAGTATTTTTATTTCTTAAATGTTCATGCTCTACATAAATTTAATAATAATGCTGATTGAAGCTTCATATGTTTTCAGCAAAATAACTGATCTTTTTTCATTTTCTAAGCTCATACTAAGGTAATTGAACAATACATTTACCTTGAAGTACATCAAGAAAAATATTTAGTACCTGGTTTGGTTGTGGTCAAAATTTTGAAAACATTTTAATGATACATTAATAAAATGACTGGTTACTATTATTATCTGACATGTTAGTCGAGCTGTAATTTGAACGTCATATATTAAAAAATCTTCAGTTGAAGCTATAAACAGGCTTGAGTCCTGTAAACATATGCTCTCTTATTACATGACTTGGTATTATTCTCTTATAACTCAATGCACCTCTACCTTACTGTTGACAGGAGAGGTAGTAAGATCAGATAGCAATCTATAGCAATCCAGAATTAAAAAGATATAAACTAATGCCCAACATCCGGTCTAATTGTCAATGTAAATTAGAATTCACTTCCTTTTGCAGTTTAAATCAGTACCATTTCATTACACTGATTTACATGCCTTATATGCAATGCTACAACTCTTAACCTGAAAAGCTACTAAAAGCTATAGAATTCTTATCAAGGCTTAACAATGAAAAACTCCTTATCTTGATACTATTTATATTCCCACCCCTGCTTGTTCACTAACCTGGGTGGTTAAAATAAAATAAGTGAGGTTGAAAATTGCTATTATCCAGTTTAAGGTTACCTTAGCCCTTAGATTTTTCTTTCATATCAAAGGAACCGACGTTGACTACTAAAGAGTAATCCCTAGTGTCTCTTTCTTGATCTAATATTGGGTGTTGTTTTAAACATTGTTCATCATCTCCAACTTTATACAGACTAACTTCCATTGAACAAGATCAACATGATCGTATGCGTAGCATTTTGTGTGAAATCTTGGAAATACTATTTACTTCTCTACCATCTTCCGTGGTTGTTCAATAACACAATGCTCAATCTTTGCTTTTTATTCTGATTAGTAGTTTGGTTTTTAATTAACATTTTCACAAGTCTGATGAGTTGCTGTTTAAGAAGTCGTAAATGATCTACAAATTGTAGTTCTGCTTTCAAAATCATCTATGATAGATTTAATATCATGAAGTTTGTACAAGGAGGGTCCTAAACAACTCACAATGCAGCATGAACAAATGTCCTTGGATAACTGACAGAATGTGACCTGCTATGATAATGTTGGTGATGATGATTTACTGGACAGAATCACTGGTAACAAAATACGGGTCAACCATTTCAAGTCAGAGAGAAAACAGCATAATATGGAATCAAAATAGCTGTGGTTATTTTGATTACCAGAAAAAAATTAGAAAAGGAGTCATCGGTAAGAAAATTGATAGAACTTTTTTGAGAATTATTAAATCTAGTACTTGAACATTATCAGGAAAGGGACTTTGAAAAGTAAGTAACATGACAATGTCCATCTGCACATAACTGCCCACACAGTTGTAACCCTCCCAATAATGAAAATCATTATAGATATTGAGTTAACCTTTCGATAATTCTGGTCTTCCTCCTTCAGACTATCACTTGTTTGCCTGTCTTAAAGAGATATTAGAGACCATTGATTCACCTTTGACCTAGGATTGAAGGAAGTAGTGCATGCATGGCTTGCACTACTACAAAAAACATATATAAAAAAACCATGTTATTTACAAAAAAACTTTCTTTTTAAGTCATAAAGAAATGTAGTGTTGGCAACTCATGCAGTGTTGGAAAATGTGCAGTAAAAATCAATGGGGGCTATAATGAAAAATTGTGGAAATTATTCACTCACCTTTGTGTATAAATCTTGTAATAGAAGGTACAAGTATTTTTGAATATCTGTGTCTAATATAGCGTATACTTTTTTATTAATTTCCGGATAAAAATTCGTTGTTTTAATTATTAAAGCAAGCAAACTGAGCAAAGTTACTTGACAAAATTACAATTTACAAAGCTTAAATACTTGAATTCTGAATGAATTTCCAGCAAGTAAAACAAAATGATCCAGAATAAGAATTGAGTCACTATAAATTTACGTATATCAATAATTATGGTAGCATATATGGTTATCTGAGTTCAAGCTTCGAGTACCACCTGGAAGCCATGTTTGAAACAAATGTCTTTTAAAAACAAAGGTTAATACATAAGGCAAAAGTGCTAACAAATTTTGTATCATTAGTAATTTCTATACATTACTTAGGAATAGGTTTTTTAATAATAAAATACCTATTCCTATTAAAACCCTATCATAGGGCTACATTTTGGGTAACCCTATTTTATTAATTAAATTTATTCTGTATATATTTCTATTCTATTGTGTATATAATGCTTTATCCTAATTATTAAGAATGTGTTTTTTCTGTTTATCATTTAGTTTCATGAAGCAATTATCTTTACAACCAGTTTCCAAAATAAGTCGAAGTGATTTCACTAATATTAATTTAAAGGTAAGTTGGTAATTTTTTTAAAATTTCATACTTACATTTTTTCTATAAGCTTATTGATTATTATTAAATGATCACTTGTAAGAAGAGCTGAAGAAATTTGATTTATAATGGAGTGTTTGTGTAATTTTGTTTGATATATTTTATAATAAAATAATTTATTTATTATCTAAATTATGGTTAGTGTAATTAGAATTAAAATTTAATTATAATTAAAATTATAATATGTTCTAATAAAGTGATTTTTTTAAAAATACAAGTGAATGAAATTTTATGGATATTTAAGTATTAATTGGTTGGTTCAGTTTTTTATTTTTTTATTTGTCATTATCATACTTATTTTTATTTTAGTAATTTCCTTTACACTCATTTATATAGGCAGGTAGTATTTCTTCTGATACAACATCTCTATTGTTTATTCGCATATTCATGGTATATAAATATGTTTAGATGTAATAATCTTTAGGTTATCATTATTTGTTAACTTTTCATTGTATATTTGCTTAATACTCCAAACAAAGACTCTTGTATCTTTGAATAGTTCAAAACTTTGTTTAGTGTAATTTATGAATTATCAAATCATATTATCTGGTGTGGACAGGATTTTCTCAATCTTGGAAGTGGTACACTCTGTCTAATAGATAACCAGTTACTGCAAATAACAGAAATTCTGAAATGCTGTTGTTTGGTCTGTTTTGTATTAATTCCATGTATCTGTAAAGTAAGATTCAAAATATTTGATTTTTAACAAAATTTGCTTTATTTAAGATTTTAGTTTTATGATTATAAAAAAATATTTTTTAAAATATATTTTAATGAAAATTTAACAAAATTAAATTGCACACTTATACTAACAATATCCAGTGTTGCAATGTCTATCTATACAGATGTCATAAACCCACCTGATGTTCTTTTGTGTTATGATGTACGTGAGGATCGTGTAAGTCATTCAATCAAGAAGTGTAGCCAGAGAATTGGATCTTGCATTTTCGGATTATGTTGGTAAATTTTCAGTGTGTGTGTAGGCTCCTTGTTCAGAGTTTACAGTAATCATCAGTATTCTTTCAACATAAAAAGCAGTAAATACCAATATGATTTGCATATGTGTGGATTTTAATCACTGAAGTACCATTTTGTAAATTATTACTTGATTATTACCCCATAATCAGACAGTTATTTTGCATTGTGTAGTTTATTAATTGTTGAAGAATCTTATCATCACTAATACTTTAATGTGTTAATATAACAATTGTAATATTGTTCTGTTACAGGACCATGTTGACCAGAGTGCAAAAAGATCATATAAATCTCGTCAAGATCGTAATGAAAAACATAAAGGTAGATACTTTTATTGGTTTTCTTACACTAGCATTGCAGTTTGTGTTTAAAGATTATAAAGTCTAGAGATTATAATTCTTTTTTCTTTAGAGACAATTGCTTTTTCCGCATTTGGTATAATACATCTCTGGTAAAGAAATATTGAGACTGTGCAGTTGAATGTAATAGGTTCAAGGACATATAAAAGCATTTAATACATTATGAAAACCTAAATGTTCAGTCTAATTAAGTGGTGAAGGGATCTTAAGTTATATAGAAAGATAAGAAAATCTTTATTGAAAATCTTAATTATATTCTTTTATGGAAAATGGGAACTACTTTTCAAATGACTATTGTACATTGGATTTATTTGAATAAATATTTAAATCTAATTTAAAGATATAATTACTTCTAATCAGACTTGAATTACCACTATCTATTTCATCACAATTATTCATTCTATGTAATTAAAAAATATATAACATTTTTTTTTTTTTTTTAGTGATAACAGCTGATTAGTTTTGTCATTATTTTAGTTAAATGTAGAAAAAAATTATAAAAAATAATTTTTTCCGATATTATTAATATACTATGGTGTACATTGAAAAAGTTGATAAAAAATAACTCATAAGCGTTTCTTTTAACGCACAACAAAAAAAAAGCAGCCCAATTTAAAGAAAGATAATGTCCTATATTTAATGCGATTAGTTATAAATATTACAATTATCTATGCAAACAATATTTAAATCAAATTTTTTCATAAGAAATGAGTGTTTAACTTATCCACCATTTTTACAAAGCAATCCTTTACCCCCTTTTTCATATTCTGTGCAACCTTTTGATGAATACCTCTTCCAATTTCTCATAATTCATGAAATGTGTTGGCTTTCACTTCTTTAATGGTGTGTGGATTATTTTTGAGCTAGCCATAAGCCAGTCTGTATTAGTCTTTCACTAAAGAAATTTCTCAGAAGGTCCATTGTTGCTCTTGCGTGTGACATGTGGCCCCATCTTGTTGAAACCACGAATCTCATTTAAATTTTCAATAACTGTTAGTTTCTTGGTAGAGGTCTACATTAAGAGTGTTTTCAAAGAATAAGGAGCCAGTTATACTTCCCCTGGAAAGTGCACATCACACACCAGTTTTATGTGGGTGTAGAAGTCATCATTAATAGATGTGAGCATTGTTGGAGCTCCAGTAGTGATGATTCATGTAACCAACACTCAATCAACACTCAAATGAAATCAACACTCAATCTGTAAAAAATTGTATTATCTCAATCTGTATTATCCAACACTTAATGCTCTCCTGAACAAATAAGATCATTCTTATTTGTTATTATCTTATCCAGAATATGAGCTCTAATTTTATTATGTTATAAAATTGAGCTGTAATATTTAGATTATATCAGAAACCTGTATATGAGTTTAATATGAGTCATCATATTAAAAATTACATTTGTTTAGATTACATTTTGTTTAAATCACATAAAAGGAATTTTATTTTCTAAGAATGAATAGCTCATAATAAAAAATATAATGGATAAACTGCCAGTATTTTTATAATTTTTGGAGAAGATTCATTAACACAAGTTTTTTTTTTAGATAAACCGTATTCTAGAACTTCAAAAAAGTCTTCAAAAAATGCTGGCCAATCTGTACCTCAAGTACCACCAAAAAGAATTATCAGAAAAAAGAAAAATAAGAAGGAGTAAGAATAGACTAGGAGTATGACTAAAGTAAGTAATATGCTAGTTGAATATTTATAAATAAAGTTAATAGCAGAAGCAGGTTCTATTAACTGTATGGATTATATTAATTACTACATGACTGTGCACAAATAATGGGATCTTATGTCTAAAAAAAAAAATCAATTTCCATTGTATTATGGTTTTATTACCTTGTAATCTTCCTCTCTTGAATGGAATTTGTTGCACAATTTTCAGTTCAAGATTAAAAAAGATACTGCTAATTACAAACAAGTGACGGTTAAAAATTAAAGAAATCTTTTGTTCTTTCATAAATGAATCTTTTTTGTTGCAATTGCTATATAATGGCTGTACATTCTTGTACGAGTACTGCTGGTGGTTAATAGATAGGTATTCAGGAATAATGTGCTCAGGCATTCCTTTTGGATATTTAGTACAAATTCTGAAATTACGGTCTTACAAAACAGCATATTCATGATACGCCACCAGTCACTGTCAGCACTAACTCTAAAATAGTGAGCAATTGTAATTTTCAACAAAAACTGGTAAATTTGTGATAGGAACATGTCCTAGTTATGCTAGGATACCGTCTTGAGTTTTCCTCGTGGTACTGCTAAAGTGTATCCGCCTGCTGATGCTTGTACAACACAATGCACTACATCCTCATAAGTATCAATAGTGGCATTAATGTATTTCTGTTTAATCAACCCTAATATACCATCAGATGCAATTCCATTATGACCGGTAAGGAGAAACTAAAAAAAAATTTCTTATTTCTCCCAGTTTTATTTGCTAGTCAAGGTATCATAAAATTTTACTGTTTTTGTTTTGGCTCACACAGTTATCAGCAAAGAACCGTAATACGTCAACTTTTTTTATTTTCTTAATAATAATGCAATGTACTTGCAGCACTATTTGGGCCTTTTCCAAAGCAATTCTCTTCATCCATAATAACCAAATACTACTGACCTAATCCTTCATTTTATATACTAAAAAGCCTAATTTTTTTAACAGATGTAAAGTATGCAATATCTATCATGTGTGATGATGGATAGCTTAGTTTCTGTACGCAATCAAATGATAGAACTGATTTTACTATTCACATGTGCTTTTGCAATCTGAGTCTGATAAAGTTGTCTTTGACCCCTCTAACCCTCTCCAAGTGAGTTGTGGCTTTGTCATTATTTTTTTTATATATTATTGTTTAATTGGAACAAAATATAACAAACAACTCGTTTGGAAAGACCAAAATTCAAGCAAGCTACTCAATGGTTAACAGCGACTCTATTTAGAGTAATATTACTGGGGTATCTCATTGTAGGGGATCAAAAGTTTTTCCAAACCACTAGGATCGACAGTTTTCAAGATATTTGGGATTTTTAATCAGAAAATTGAGATCCGATGGTAAATTTAAAAAAATATTTTTCACAATGTAAGTCGCTATTTTACATCATAAATGGATTGTGTACACATGCACACACAAAAGTTTTTATTTTATTTAATTATTATTTATATTAATTATTTTTTAATTTGTTATAAAAAAAAGAAAATATTATTTTCTTTATTTATTTATTTTAAATTTATTATTAATATTTTAATTAACAATTTTTTTGTGGTTTATGGAAAAAAAGTTCGCATTCTTGACTTGGCAGATGGTGTGATCGTCATGCTTTACAGTTTGATTTCTGCAAAAAGTAAAACATGCAATTGTAGCCTGCACAATATGATGATATATAGTTAGTGGTAAAAGAATAAATGATGAAAACAGAGTAAAAATGACGTAAAAGAGTAAAAATCAGTTTGTGCTTAACAAAGCTGTATTACAGATTATTATGTTAGTGTATAGTTTTAACCTATCACAAGAAGCTTAACTATTACTATAAATAACTCTCGTTTGTCATTTACTTTTCTTTTTTTAACTCTTGTTTTCTCCTTTTTTTTCAGTTTTAAGTGGAGATTTCATCAAATATAACTAGAAAAATTAATACTTATAAACTTTTAAAATCATCAAAATTAATTAAAATCTGTGGCTTCTTCTTCTACTACTACTACTAATGGATAACATATTATAATTAGAGAAAAGGCTAAGTGCACTAGGCCTACGTGGGATAGCACTATAAAAAAAACGCGCCAAATGCTGTACCTCAAGGTGGTGTGGAAACCAGCTACCAAAATAGACTTAACACAAATTTTTGTACTTCATATAAAGATTGGTAAGATTGTAAAGATGATTCTGGTAATAATATTAGAAATAGAGTTCTTTCCATGAAATTTATTCACTTATGCTGTTATCATACATTATTGTAAAATCATCACTCAGTGCATGATTAACATCAAGGAGGATGTGATTTGTAATAAATATTTTACTGTGTATTTTTCTGATGAAATTTGCATTTTTATTTATTTGTAAAATAATCGTAGTGCTTGACAAATATATATATATATATATAGAAACTTATACTTTTATTGCCATTTTTTATATACCCTATCTTGCCTGCTGGTTATCCACTGTAATTATTAGTTTATTTCTATAAATGTATATGTTTAATAAATCATTTTCTCAATTCGTGTAAAACTAAAATTCTAAACCTTCTCTTTTATAATTATATATGAGATTATAATCTGTCATTTAACCTGTCACTTGCAATAAATCGTTCTGCACCTCCCACTGTTCATATATATAATTTCTTTCTAATTATGTTTCATATTGTTGAAAAAGTACATCTTTATGGATTACTGAATAGAATAATATGACTTAATTTTTTTCTATAACCCTGCAGATAACTTCAATATTGAAATTTAATATTTGTATTTTTTAATACCCGTTTTCACCTGGATTGTCATCGATCACAATTTGATTCCATTTGCTATTCATCAGTAACTTTTAATTTACATAATTTCCATTTAAAAATTTTAAATCATTTTATCAAACATCCTTTTCTGCATCTTTGTTTCAATAGAATAATTTATAGAGCTTATAAATAATAATATTTGTAGAGCTTATTCCTACCCGGATCGGCCATATCATGCTGTGAAAATGAATTCTTAAGAAAATCTTAAAAGGGCTAATTAAGAGGTCTGGAGGATAGTAATGCAAACATCTGCAAAAGTAAAAAGGGGAAAAAAAAGAAATATGGAAAATATAAGTAAATTCATTATCATTATAAACTCTCTTGGGTAATTTATTTCTATGAAAAATCTAATTCTATTTAATTATCAAAAGTAATAGAAATTTTTCCCCCAAAGTTATACTTTGAAAACAATAAAAAGGATTAAAGTTTTAAATTATGTAATTGTAAAAAGGGATATGTGTATATAAATGGGTATAATATTTGTATAAATGTATATTAGGGGTGATATATAAATATTAAGTTAGAAATAGATGTATCATAATATTTATAATTATTCGCTATTTATTTTTTTTTTTTGTCTTTTCAGCTCATCACTTCACTTCAGTGGCTGAAGTCCTACATTCTACCATACAAACCAACATTGTTTATTTATATACTATATATATATATATATATTTTGTTTTTAATTAGACCATATAAAAATACATTTATTAGTTCAAAATGTTTTTATAAAATTCTATTTGTAATATTATTGATCCGGTTTTTAAAATTACCCTTTTTTATAAATTATTTATATTTTATTCGTTTGATTTACAAAATTAATCTTGTTCAAGAAATTAAAAACGCAAGTAAAGATATAGTGGCAATTTATTTTATTTTTTATTTTATCATTTAAATATTTTAAAATTGGGGGGAAATAAAGTGATTGATTGGTGTAAATAAAGAGTGAAATTGAAGTGCGATGAAGATCAAAGTGTGAAATGAACAATATATTTCTCACTACAAAAATATACAATCTGTAAATAAAAATGAGACATCTGAAATTATACA
Organism: Lycorma delicatula; assembly: GCF_047948215.1. Classification (NCBI taxonomy): domain Eukaryota; kingdom Metazoa; phylum Arthropoda; class Insecta; order Hemiptera; family Fulgoridae; genus Lycorma; species Lycorma delicatula. The sequence continues at coordinate 52,764,058 of NC_134464.1, read as the reverse complement.
GTTTACCCGATTATATTCAACATCTCATCAACTTTTCACTTCATGCTGCATCCTATGCCTTAATAGTACCAGATCGACCGATTTTTTTCAGCTGCTTGATGGATTTGATCTTTGGATTAGCTGTGGTGATAAATGCAATGCTGTGTAGCCAAATGGTAAAATATTAAGGTACTACTAATTCTTTACTACATTATATATATTTATATTTCATGATAATATTAATAATATTTATTAAAAGACTCCATTCATTTATGTAATGTTTAGCTTCAGTTAGAGCGACCAAATAATGGAGCTCCTTGCTCTGTGACTTCAACCAACCATTATCACTTAACTTCTACAGGGGCCAGGGTCAGAGCATTAGCCCATCTGGACTAGTATAGTGATTAACTCATCATTGCAAATATTTGGATACTAGATTTTGGATACCAGTCATGTTTGTGGTTGGGTTTTCATTAACCGCAGCAGTATGAAAACCTTACATCCTGGATCAACAATACATTTGAAAGAACGAATATTGCAATATATGAGGTCACTTTTTCACAAGATCGACAGCCACTTTTCACTTAAATCTCACCACACAAGTGTCTATTACTACAAAAAGTAGTCCAAAACCAGACTCTGTTTTTTCCACTAATCGATTTCAATAAATTGATCCAGTATGTATGTAACTTATTGAAATACATTAAAGAAGATTGATCCAGAATGTAAGGTTTCTTTTCACGAGCGCTGATTGGTCTACTGATCACCCGCCAATTTTAAATCCAAAAAATTTAAAATTAAAAAAAGGGCGTAACTCAAAAACGGTGCGTCCTAGACATTTTTAACGTGATTTGGAAAGGCTTAACCAAAAGGGTACTTTCCAGTTTTTTGAATTGATAGTTACTAGTTTCATCCACCTACATCCACCCAATCTCAAGATCCGCACTTTTCACAACATTTTTTTGAAATTGATGATGAAAAAATGACATTATATAAAACATAATTATATTTTAAATAAATGTTAATTTAATGTTATATAAAATATAATTATCATATTTTATATAATGCTAAATTTTATTAGCATGGTGGTCAAAATGTTACTGAATATTTGAATATATATTGCTTGCTTTAGCGATGAATCTCTTGCCTGACAGCAGTTTGAAAATATAATGAAACCATGTTCGCGCTTCATTTTTCAAAAATCGTTGTAGAAAATACTTACAAAGTAGGTGGTACATAAATATTTCATGAATTTTAAATACCATAGCAAACAAAGTAAGTGGAAGCCCATATAATATTGTAAAAATAATATAAAATACATGATTCAGTTAATATTATAAAAAACTTAAGTATGATGTAAAAAAACAAAGAATATTGAAGATTACTGAAAGGAAGACCAGGGGTCTTGTAATTGAATATCCTGTAAGTACAGATTTTTGTTACCATTCAACATTATTCTTAGCTGAAAATTTTAGCTTGGCTGAGTAGGTTCATATAACATACATTCTTGGATGCGTAATAGATCTGTTTCTGTGGAGCTTAATTCAGAATGATATTTCTGCTTCTATTCTTGGTAAAAGCGCTCTGATCTTGCACGAGAGGATCCCTGCTGCCTTAAAAGGGGCTTGGGATTTCTTTGAGCGAATTGTTGTCTTGTTTAGCAATCTTTCTGTGGATTACTCCTTCCTAACCTCCACTTTTTTCCTTTATTTTCTTTTAACTTGATCTATTAAATCTCACTAGATCTAAGGATGCGTGGGATGTTAAAAATTCAGTGTTCTTGGTATCTATCTAGTCTGGAGGAGGGTATAGCTTTTGAACCTATCTAGCTAGTGATTATATTTCTGCAAAAAATGTCTATAAAGAGTACATCATGCTGAATCTTTAATAAGTAATAATAGATCACCTAATCATTCTAACAAATATTTAATATTTTTTTTTATATATTTTTTTTTTGTTTTTACATTATTAAATGAACTGCGATTCCAATCCCAGATATGGTCCCAGTAGGTTTCCCCATTGATATATGATTTTTTCACCATATTTGTATCGCATGGCAACTATGATCATGCTTTATAGTTAGGTGCAATTAGTATATCATAAAGATCCCAGTGTTGCAGTCTGGACCCCAGATGTTCATGTTGATGCTTTAACAATTTTTAAATCACAAAGTAAATCATAAATTCATATTACTTAAGTGAGGAGATTTCTCATCAGATAAAGGAAGAAATTTTTCAACATCCACACATTTTCATATTGTTTTCTAGCAATGTTGGATTAGATGGCGGTTTAGGTACAGGTACAGGTAACTCCTACCCATCTGGTACCGACTTTAGAGCTGGGAATACACCTGCATATTTTATGAACTTTTTGTTTTTGTCTGAAAATCCAAATATATATGTCATGCAAAAGTAGCAGTCTGTGATGTGTGATCCTTAGGTTCACACCAAACATGCATCGGTACAATAAATGGGATGGCTTGTCGTTTCCCCTTCAACTGTTCAGTTACTGAGCACAATATAGAAATAACATGAGGCACCCAGATTTTATTTTGATCCCTGAGTGCACAATCAAAATGAAATGTATAAGCTGTTATTATCAAATCATAAATAAGTCTTTCTTTGAGATTTATGAGATTTTCCTGTAATGTAACAACAATTGAACATCCACGAATGTTTGCAGAGGCTATGTAGGAAATCAAAATCTCTTGTGTAAATACACAAAAGATTTTTTTTCTATATTTAGTGTTTTTTTATATTTTCATAAATTCTTCATAATTGTAGAAATACAAAATCATTTTCTTTATAATTAAACACTAACAACAGTCTGAACACAACATACAGTATAGACAATTGAAGCTAGACTGAATATGATAAGCTCTGTTGTAGACAAATTCGATGTCTGTTTAATGTCATCTTGTGTCTACTTCTCGTGATACAGTGTATATATAATTTATTTATTTTTTCTTTATTAAGCATATCTGCATATTGTTTAAAAGTAAATATACAAAACTATTCTTAATTGAAACCAATAGTAGATCAAAATGAGTAGATCAAAAGCATTACAAATTTACTATATATGTAATACCTTTACATAGTAATACACTTTCAATAGCATATTTGAGATAAGCAACCAAAATTGCAGTGAGGAAAGTTGTATAATATACTAAATACAAAATTTGTGTTGTGTTATTTCAACATTTCACAATATGTTTAAATTTAAACAAACAATGTTTTATTTACATTTAATAAAATATTTGATTATTAGTATGTTATTTAACACAAATAATTTTAATTAACTATTTCACATCTTTTCTTTCTTTCTTTTTCCTGTTTTAGACTCCGGTAACTACCGTTTAGATAATTCTTCAGAGGATGAATGAGGATGATATGTATGAGTGTAAATGAAGTGTAGTCTTGTACATTCTCAGTTCGGTCTCAGTTACCTGAGATGTGTGGTTAATTGAAACCCGACCACCAAAGAACACCGGTATCCACGATCTAGTATTCAAATCCATGTAAAAATATCTGGCTTTACTAGGACTTGAACGCTGTAACTCTCGACTTCCTAATCAGCTGATTTGGGAAGACGCGTTAACCACTAGACCAACCCGGTGGGTTAACTATTTCACATCTGCAACGATATTAGATTAGAAGAATTAATTAGATTTTGACTACATTTTTAGTAAGTAGAAGCAAAGTGTATAATGCGCTGTCACCAATTAGCTATCTATTAGACTACACTAATAGATTTAGTACTCATCCACATCATCCTCATTCATTCTCTGAAGTATTATCTGAAAGGTGTTTACTGGAGGCTAAACAGGAAAAAGAAAGAAAAGAAAGATTACTTCATATAAGAGATGAAGCATATCCTGACAGGTTTTAATGTATCTACTAAATTGTGAAATGATCTGCTTAATTTTCAAGGGAGTTTTATGGGATAAGAGTAACATCTTCACTTTCGCGGTTGAGATATGATATTTATAACCACTGATATTCTAATGCAGAATTTCCAAAATTTGCTGGAATATTATAATTTTCAAATGATATAAAAATCACTTATCATTTTTTTTTTAACTGTTTCAAGAAATGAAATCATCTTTATTTATTAATTAACTTACAGGCGTGATTATTCACTAAAAATTTCTGTATCTGCATCTGCCGTGTAGTTTCTGCCTTAACTAAGTTTGAATTTACATGTTAATGAATGATGTCATTTTGTCATTAAAAAATTCTTAAGTGTTTAGTGAAAAAATATAATTTTAATAGAACATATGAGTTGAAGAGGTAATAATGATTTGAAAATTAATGTAATCATCAAAGTTTATTTATTGACCAGTAAAGAAAAATTCTATTTAAAATCAACATTTTGGCATTTTGTAATGTCATTTAGGAGAGGTACAGTGGTGGGAAGGTTTCTGTTATCAACCATAATTTCTAAAAAAAACCGAATCGCCTTTCAGCTGCTGTTGATGTAGCCTACCATCGACATAATCTGATGTAGTCTACCATCGACATAATCTGTCACTTCCAATCTATTCTCAACATCACATAAAATACACTTTCATGATTTATTGCACTTTTAAAAGTAACATTTGTCTCTGATATCATTCTGTTATATAGCATTACTTTGTTCTTAGTACCATATAATATTCTTCATCTTTTGCATTTATTATTTTTCATTTTACCTTCAAATATCTTTTGTGAACAAAAAGAAAATAAAAACACAAGAAATAATGGGGATATAGTGGTTGTAACTTTGTAAAAAAAACTTATGTGGTTACCACATAATTTCATTGTTCGCCTATTAAATTACATATACACATTTTTTAATATGAAAAGGACATAAAATTTTATTTCATTAATAACTTCTGATATTTTTCATATATTTTTTTTATTATTATTGTCAAATAATTATTTAACGTAAAAATCTTTTTACAGTCAGAGGTCAACAATTATTAATAAATCAATATATTTAAATTAAAAAAAAAAAGTTAAAAAAGAAAAAAGAGGTGAAGTCAAATTCGAACTGATGTGCCTTCCCCTTGCAAAAGCCAAATATTTCATTAATTAAAATTTTATTTGGCTATAACTTTGGAAGCCATGAAAATAGGTACCACTTATTGATGTATTGTTGAAAAGCTCTCAATGAGGGATCTTCATACTACAGTGAAAAAGTCCAAGATCCAAATTTTTTGAAGGTTTTTCGGTTTTTTATCAGTAATTTATTAACGAAATTCGACGGGCCTAAATTATTAGTACTGATCCCAGTAGGAGAAGATACCCACCACGTGACAGTTGCGATCGCCACACTACCTCCTCTGTACATAGTCTTTATGGATTTTACCGAAGGGCCTCTTCAAAATCTTCGCAAAAGGCATCTCTAGGGCTTGATCTAGCCTCAGTCAAGATGCCACCATTGCGAATGCCACGTGTGATATTCCAAAATGTGTAACAAAAATATCGTTAGGCAAAATGGGATGCCGAGCGAGCGAGCGAGACTGTTTCGGGAGCATGGCAAAGATGGCACGGCGCGAGCACCTCTTCCGCTGTATATCACAGACCAATGCTGAACAAAATTTTCGAGGAATTTTAGTCGAAATAAATATCATGTACCATTTAGTGTCTGTTTTATGTTAAAATAAAATTTAGTACGCTTTCAATGTCTCGTTTTTATGTCAATCCGAACACTAAAAGCGACTCGGACTGACATACATACTGACCAATTTCTCTGTAGCGTTGGCCAAACGAAGGAACTAAAATTTTTCATCGAAAACTTCCACAAAAATTGAAATATATATATAAACTTTTGAACTGACGGTGGTTTTGGGGTTTGGGATATGTGACACACGAAGATATATAGAAATTTTCCCTAAGTCGAATGATGTTACCCATTGCAGTAGGTAGCATACTTTTGAAATTCCCTGAAAATAGGATGGTGGTACTCCCATTTCATTGTACCAGAGAAGTTGCGATCTGCAACTCGGAGGAACTTTATTCAAGGTCTGTAACGTTTTTTCACGTTAAATCAACGTCTGTGCGCCCCGACACAGCCACACGATTTTTAAAGTATATTTTTTAATGTTTTTCTTTTTTTTACAATAATTATTTATAATTAGGCTATTTTTTTGTTATATACGGTTTCAGTAAATGAGGTTATTTGATATTTATTAGGTTTTTTGTATAAAAATGAACTGCATGGTAACTAACAGTAACATAGATAAGAAATAAAAAATAACTAAAGCGAATTTCTAACATTAATTGGCTCACATTTTAGATTGTTACACTTTTCACAAAAACTAGCGTAAATTATTTTGCAAAGTACACAAAAAACGATATTTAATAACTTGGTTTGCATAAAAATGCTAAGAAACACAAATTTCACACAGATAAGAAAACTTTTTGTACACAAAACAAACATTTACTTGAAAAATATTTTGTATTTTTTCTTCTTTTTTTGTCTTCACTCATTTGACTGGTTAGATGCAGTTATCCAGGATTCCCTATCTAGTGCTAGTCGTTTCATTTTGATCTAGTCCGTATATTTTACATCCGTAACAATTTATTTTACGTATTTCAAACGCGACCTGCCTGCGAAATTTTTCCCATCTACCTTTTCCTACAATATCAAAGCGGCTATTCCAGAATGTGTGGCCTAAAAGTTTCTGTCTCTTCTTTAACTATATTTTTCCAAACGCTTCTTTCTTCATCAATTTGCCGCAATACCTCTTCAATTGTCACTTTATTCACCCGTCCGATTTTTAATATTCTCCTATATACGTCATTTCAAAAGCTTCAAATTGTTTCTTCTTTAATATAAAGATTAAAACGCAACGGCTATAGGGAACATCCTTGTTGGACTCTTTTATATTAGGGCTTCTTTTTTCTGTTCTTCGATGATTACTGTTGGAGTTTGGTTCCTGTAAACATTAGCGATTTTTTTCTATCTCTAATTTAATATGCTGTGATACAGTTCAGACTGTATTAGAAGTTTTAGAATTTTGTTTTACAGGTAGGAAGTGTAATATGCTCTACCACAATTCAGGGTGGCCGAAATCCTCCACTCTATCTTATAAATCAATTTTATTTATTTTTTTTTTTTGTATTACTTAGACTACTTAAAAATGTATTTTTTATTTAATTTTTTTAAATTTTATACATTACATTAATCTTATAATTAACTGTATATTTAAAATAAGTAAAATCCGGGCTTTTAAATCTTTTTCTTATAGAATATAACACATATTTCTTTTTATCGTTTTTATATTAACGGAACGCAAGAATGTCGGGAGTTTAAATATTTCTCCCTACAGATCGCAGAGCCTGGACAATGTCCCTTGCTGCCGTATCGTTTTATTATCGGGTGGATTTCATCGGTTATTTAGTGGCGGTTATAGATTTTGAGCCTAGTAATTAAGGCGTGATTCCCCTTCAGTCCATCCGCTGAAGTTCTTTCGGTACCAGCAACTATGGGCTAGCAGGAGTGCGCCTACCGGAGCTCTAGCTATTTGGAGGGAGAAATGCGCCCCGTTCTCCGGAGGGAGTCGTATATGCTGACTAAATCAAATTGTGGTCTCTTCGTGGGACGGTGTGGGGTGATGTCTAGTTTTTTATAGTTTTACCAAAATTTAATTGCGAAAACGGTAACTTTCGCGGCCGTAGTTTTTGTTAGGTTTTCATTTATAGGTTACGCAATATAAAGGCTCCTAAGCCTGGTTTGTCATTTTTTGACTCTCGAACCGCCTCTTCACGGTGGTTCGTTTAATACTGCATGTGGCAGTTTTCTTTTACCCTGTGGAGTACGGTCCTCTCAGCAGATGTCCCGGTGACGGCCGTGTTCGGACACGGCCGCTCTCCCGAACAATCTGCGTGCCTGTCCCACCACCACCTCAAATACGGTGTGTACTTGCGCATCGTAGTGCGAAGAGTGAAGTTTCTGACGAACCAGGGTGCTCCAAATATTGTCCGCAACGCTATGTTTTGGACGGCTTCTAATTTCTTTTGAAGCGTGGAGTTCAACAAAGTTCTCAATGCCGAGTAAGGGTATGTTAGAATTGGCAGGACGTATAGCCGAAAAGTGAGCAATTTGGTCGCCAGTGGATATGGGCTGGCACTGTTCAGTACTGGGTATAGTGAGTCCCTGACGGCCTTTGCCCTTTGGGTCACATATTTAACATGTTCTCCTAAGGTAAGCCGTTTGTCCAGGACTACTCCCAGCTACTTGACTGTTTTCCCAAAGGGGATTTTCTCTCCTGAGATTTCTAGCTGCCTGGCTGGAGCACGTGTCTTGTATTGTAACATCAGTGCCACCGATATTTCACCGTTGACCTCGATTCTCCACATATCGAGTCATGGCTCTAATAGATCCAGTTGCCGTTGGAGTCTCTCGATCGCGTAATCTACACTTCCGGATTCATAATAATATGTCGTGTCGTCTGCGTATAGAGCTGTTTTGACTCCTAACGGCAGCGGCATATCGGTGACTTAGGCCGTGTTCAAGAACGGCGAAAGCACTGCTCCTTGGAGGACTACAGCGGCTACGTTTCTGGAGAAGGAGATTGTTCCCCTACGTTCCCACTACGCGTACAAAAAATTGTCGGTGTAGTAAATATGACCTTATCAATCTGACATAGTGACAGGAAATAGTCGTATGTGCGGGCGTTGAGGTCGCCCATGAGAATCATGGGCCCATCCCAATTTTCTAGCACGGCATCTAGATCTGCGCTGGGTACTGCTGAGTTTGGTTTATTATAAGCCGAAATCAGCCGATACACCATGCCTAGATGCTCCACATCTACACAAGTCTGCTTCATTACGTTAGTGTGGAGGTCGACCCACGTGTTATATGACGTCTGTGGACTAAAATTACGGTTCCACCACTGGAAGAGCGTCCGGATCGTACTGGCCTATCCGTTCTATACGTAAAGTAATTCCGAATGATCAGTTGTTTGTTCGTGTGCAGACACGTCTCATACAACAGTATCACGTCTATTAGTAGATCCTCGGCTAGACGGCATAGTTCTGCCGTCTTGCCTACTACTGAATTGGCGTTTCACTGTAGCAATCTGAGAGTTTGCCTAACCATACCTTGATAGCAGGTTCATGATGTACTCTCTATAATAGACTGAATGCAGTGCTTAAGAGATTTTGTTTGGATGAGGCGGGGCAATATTGCCTGAATTTCTGGTAGGACTCCTTAATTGTAACTTGTGACAATAAATCCTTGCCGGAACTCCCCTTCGGGAGTGCGATTATATTTATTTTGCCGCTGGAGGGGCCGGGAGTCGTTAACGCCTTTTTGGTGGGGCGTGGGGCTTCTGTGACCTTGGTGTGTTTGCCAGAAGTCGTAGGTTTGGCAGCGGCCCTCTTTGATTGTTCGGCTGCCTTTTTTTTCTGCGGAGCAGGCTGCGTCGCAGGCTTGTTCGGCTTTTTTGCCTCCACCTTCCTTGTAACTATTGCCGGTTAAGGCTTTGGTATGAGGGTAGGTAATTCCTTTTTTTCCACCGTCACCGTTGCCGCCCGTAAAAATAACTGTGGCTGGGGGCTCGGTTTTCCCCCTCCGGCAACTCGTGCCCAGCTACATCTCTCAGTAACAGCGGACGTTTTCTGGGTACCCTTTTGCTTGTTGAGCTGCTCCTTATAATAAGGACAGCCCCTCTAACTGGCCGGGTGCGGCCCCTTACATATGCAGGCTTTTCGCGCGGCTTCAGACACGTCGCCGTGTCTTGGTCTCCACCACATTTCACGCAGAGCTGTACCTTGCGGCAATAGTTCGACGAGTGGCCGCACTTTTGAATCTGTAGCATTGGGATGGGCCCCCTCGAGACACAAATGCGGTCACCTTAATTCTACAATAGAATAAGATTTCCAGTCATAAATGCCGATGTTATTATGTTGGTGACAGAAAATGTAAGGAAACGAGTTGAAAAGTGCGTTGATATCAGTGGTAGAATTTTCGAACATGTATTGTAAATTAAAACATTATAAAACACTGTGAATATTTTTTTTACAGTAGATTATAAGCATTTTAATCTTTGAAAGGTCTAAATTTATTGTAAAAAAAACAGTTGGCTGTTTTTAATTTTTACAATTTGATATCGTCTTTCTGTTAAGTTTTGTTCTGTTGTTTTAGTTTTAATAATAAAACTTGATCCTCTCGTGTTTTCTTGGTTTTCATAGACTTTTTTCAGTTTTCTCATAATTTAATTTTATACAAGTTTTAATAATAAAACTGACTTCCCCCTTCCTCCTGGAACTGCTTATAAAAACATTACTTCAAAGAAGGGGGAACCGCCCACGCACACAGTCATAACAATCCAACAATATCAGACTCCACACAAACAACACTACTGGAAGCAATACATACAACACGTCAAATACATACACCGACAACAACACACAAGAACCTGCAAAAAACATGCTACCCCCACACGTACGTGAGGCACCCTAGGCACTCAGCCGAGGACTTGTCCGCCCCCACGCCTTGTAGATTGAGTTTTCAAAGTATACATACAAATAAAAAATAACGAAATGTGAAAGTAAGAATATAATGTTTTTAAATAGAGTGTAAAAAAATGTGACAAAACTTTTGTAGGACTTTCCTGTCACCCGGCTTAAGCCACGTTTTGGGAGAAGACCAACTATGGGTTGTTTTTGATGCAAGCGGTGGAGGAACCCCATTTACGGGCACGTAGGCAGTGTCGGGCTCGCTAACAAGTTCCACAAGATGTTATTGAGTGCGTATGTGTTCCTGCACACTGCCGACTAAACCTCCATCCCTGGATACCCACCCTTCCAGGTACAGCTGGTGTGCATTACTTCTTGGATGGAGAATACGTCCTCACACACATTCAGGCACCACAGTCAACAGACACCGACCTCACATACCACAAGGTACCTCACATTAGACTAAAATCACATCACACATTTCACAACATCCAATCCACAATACATACCTCACGGCGCACATTCCACACATCACATCAATCAGTCACATTCAATCACATAAACAAACACCTCACAGGGAATCGAACATTACAGCATACTTAACTCACGGATCACCATCGGAAGCGGAAAGCGAGTGCCCAAAACCGCAGTGTACCCAGCCGACCCGAACACGCATGGGGAATCCCTTAAACTCTCATCCGCAGGCCTGTCAGCACCCGCACCCTCCAACAACCCCTTGGTCTACGATTTTCCTCGATATTGCAAAATTTCGTCAGAGAAAGAAAATAATATTTACTTTATTTTTATAATAAAATTTTGTATATTAAAAATTCCAATAATGAAACTTGGTTGTGGAGTTGTCATGTAATGATCACCTAACTACTACTATTTCCATAACAACTGTTTTTATATGTTAATTTTTATTATTTATAATATTAAAGGTTGAATCATCATCCTTGCATTTTGTGATTTCACTATCATAAAATATATAGATAATTTATTTAAAAAATAATAATCAGCTATAAAAAGCTTCATAATTAATTTTTTAAGCAGCCTGATGAGTACTCTTCCAGTTAAGTAAGTAAATAATGATTAATTTAAATTAACAATTTACTAATTATAGTATTAATTTAACTAAAACTTCTTTTCAGTATTTGTTTAAAATAATAATTATCTTTTCCTTTTACTGATATTTTGTTTTGATATATTATGTAATTACTTTGAGCATAAACCAATTTTATTTCTGAACTTACAAAATTATGTTATTTTAAACATAACCAGTAAACGATTAAAGAAATGTTTTTAACATGGAGACCATCCTTTGGTAATGACATAAAATGCAATATCTAAATCTGATTCTTTTCATACTTAACAGAACACCTTAATTAAATACCCAATAACATTTTGACATCTGAGTCTTTTTTATTCCCAAAGTATACATGTTTAGATATTAACTCAAATCTTTTAAAAATTACACTCCCATTACAGTTAGAAGATAATTAATAATATTCATATGTAAAATAATAATCATTGCCTCTTTAAGTAGCTTAAAGATACAATTGGAAGAATCTTAAATGCTACAATATAATATTTATTAAAGAAAATATTAATATTAATCTTTATTAAAGAAAAAAAACATTTTTTATCTGGAAATGATTTTTGTTAATAATTTCTAAGTAATTGGCAGATAAGGGGTAAAGATGAAAGAAATATAAATAATTATTCTTTATTTTCATAATCCAAAATATTTAGGTTATACTGTTATTTTTATACCTTATTTGCAGGGAAAGAAGAAGCCGCAGAGCTGTTAATTCTACACCATACCAGAGGCCAAAGCCGCTTGAAAAGTTACATTCACTCAGTCCAATCAGGACCAGGTATGTTAATATGTTAACTTTTTCATTGCAGTACTTTAAGCTCAAAAATGTTCATAATTTTCCCTAGTCTATGTAACACTAACAGAAGCTTCTTAAACTTTGAGCATAGAAACGAAAATGTAACTGACCAAGAGCTGCCTTTATAGCTGACCTTTATTACTTTATAACAAAATAAATCAGTTTCTAATCTTATAAAAAATAATTTTAAATGTTCTTTGTCACCTTTCTATTATATCATGATTATATTTACAGTACAGGAATAATATGTGAAACTTTTATGACAGTCCCTAACACTGGGGATGATGTAATTGTTTCCAAGATAAAAAAACAATTTTACTGTAGATCATTTGTCAGTTTACTGTTTGTTACATGCTACTATCATAAATTATGAAGATAAATGATATAGCTACTCAATTTTCCAATGATATAATGATAGTTTTTTCCAACTATTAAACCAATTTGCAGAAAAACGTTTTTGCGGATATCTACAATTAATTGTTATTTTGTTTTCCATTTATTTAATGGACAGATTTCCATTAGATTAAAATTTTATTATGAGCTACATCCTGCAAAATAAGTGAATGGTTCTACTGCTGTTTGGATATACCTTCTCTTGTATTATCTTCTGTGAAATTGTGATGTATGTTGAGACCTAATCGATATTGTATTTTAAGTTTGTAAACATAAATACACAATTAATTAATGAAAATATGTAAGCTCTTTTAATTAATAAATTAAGTTTTCGTAATTCTACCACATCTGTTGAAACCCTATTCCTAATCTGAATTTTTTCTCTACTTCATTTGAGTACATGCAGGAAAAAATCTTGATTAAATAGCTATGTGTTTACATACTTTACTTCATTAACTGCTTTTTTGTTGAATTGAAAAAATAACTTTTTCAACAAATTTTATTTTCCACCACTGATTCTATTGAATATTATGAGAAATGCGCACCAGTAACTGTGCATTCTTGTTTTGGTTATATAGAATCCAACTTCATTTCTCTATTATTTGTACCGTATCTATTTTATTTTCCCTTGTGTATTTTGCCCCTTATTGAAATGATTAGAGACAATAAAGTTAAAATTTTAAATAAATTTATATAATTAATTAGGTAAATGATAAATTCTAAACTTAGAATATAAACTGTAAAATGAGCTGATACTTTAATGAAAATTAAAAATTATTTATTTTGAAAACATGTAGAGAATTGGATAATAATTAGACGGCAGGCAGTAACTAAATATCCTTTGTGACTTAATAGAAGCTGTTCTAACTATAAGAATCCAACTTCATTAGTTGTATGGTTGAACATCTTTAGTGAATTTTAAACTAATGGATTTTAATGTAGAAAAGGTTATGATAAAAGTCAGCATAAAAACTAGAAAAAGGGAACCTTCTTTCTTAGAATAAGAATTCCATAAGAATATATATAAAAGAAAGATCAAGTATGATTCAATAATAATACATTTGATTGTGTAAATAATCAATTTTATTTTTGTAATTAAAAAATATATAAAAATAGCAGTAACGTAAATATTTTTTAATTACAAAAATAAAATTGATTATTTACACAATCAAATGTATTATTATTGAAAAAAATATTTACGTTACTGCTATTTTTATATATTTTTCTTATTTTTATGTATTTTAATTATTTTTAGTGAAAGTGCCCACACAACTGTGACTTCTACACCAAATCAGACACCACAACCAGATCAAAACTTGGCTTCAGTCTCTCAAAAAAAGATCGAGTATGTTTACTTTTTAAGTGCATTATATTTATTTCTAAAATGTTTATACTTTATGTAATCTTAATAATACTAATTGAAGCTTCGTACGTTTTCAGCAAAATAACTGATCTTTCTTCATTTTCTAAGCCCATACTAAGGTAATTGAACAATACATTTACCTTGAAGTACATAAAGAAAATATTTAGTACCTGGTTTGGTTGTTGCCAAAATTTTGAAAACATTTTAATGATAAATAAATAAAATGACTTACTATTATTATATTACTATTATTATGATATGTTAGTCAAACTGTAATTTGAACGTCATGTATTCAAAAATCTTCAGTTGAAGCTATACACAGACTTGAGTCCTGTAGAAATAAACTCTCTTATTCCAGAATTAAAAAGATATAAACTAATGCCTAACGAGCGGCCTAATAGTCAATGTAAATTAGAATTCATTTGCTCTTCAGTTTAAATCAGTACCATTTCATTACACTGATTTACACGCCTTAAATGCAATGCTACTGAAAAGCTATAGAATTCGTATCAAGGCTTAACAATGAAAAACTCCTTATCTTGATACTATATGTATTCCCACCCCTGCTTGTTCACTAACCTGGGTGGTTAAAATAAAATAAGTAAGGTTGAAAATTGCTATTATCTAGGTTAAGGTTACCTTAGCCCTTAGATATTTCTTTTATATCAAAGGAACCGCTGTTGACTACAAAAGAGTAATCCCTAGTGTCTCTTTCTTGATCTAATATTGGGTGTTGTTTTAAACATTGTTCAACATCTCAAACTTTATACAGACTAACTTCTATTGAACAAGATCAACATGATCGTTGCGTAGCATTTTGTGTGAAATCTTGGAAATACTATTTACTTCTCTACCATCTTCCGTGGTTGTTCAGTAACACAATGCTCAATCTTTTTTTTTTATTCTGATTAGTAGTTTGGTTTTTAATTAACATTTTCATTCACATCCATGTATGGTTACTACTCACAACACGGAGTATGTATGTGTTATGGTTATGAAAGTCTGATGAGTTGCTGTTTAAGAACTCGTAAATGATCTACAAATTGTAGTTCTGCTTTCAAAATCATGTGTGATAGACTTAACATCATGAAGTTTGTACAAGGAGGGTCCAAAACAACTCACAAAGCAGCATGAACAAATGCCCTTGGAAAACTGACCAAAATTTGACCTGCTATGATAATGTAGTGATGATGCTTTATTGGACAGAATCACTGGTAACAAAATACGGGTCAACCATTTCAAGCCAAAGAGAAAACAGCATAATATGGAATAAAAATAACACAGTTATCTACCAGAAAAAATTAAAAAGGGAGTCATACGGAAGAAAATTGATAGAACCTTTTTGAGAATTATTAAATCTAGTACTTGAACATTATCAGGAAAGGGACTTTGAAAAGTAGTGCAAAAGTAGTGGAAAGGAAGTAGTGCATGCATAGCTTGCACTAGTACAAAAAATAGGTAAACAAAAACCATGTTATTTACAAAAAACATTTTTTTTATTAAGCCATAAAGAAATGTAGTGTTGGCAACTCATGCAGTGCTGGAAAAAGTGCAATAAAAATCAATTGGGACTATAATGAAAAAGGTTTTTTATTTTTAATGAAATTAAGTTTTTGCTCCATTGTGGAAATTATTCACTCACCTTTGTGTATAAATCTTGTAATAGAAGGTACAAGTAGTTTGGAATAGCTGTGTCCTAATATAGAGTATACTTTTGTATTAATTTCTGGATAAAAAATTCATTGTTTTACTTATTAAAGCAAGCAAACTGAGCAAGGTTCCTTGACAAAATTATAATTTAGAACGCTTAAATACTTGAAATCTGAATGAATTTCCAGCAAGTAAAACAAAATGATCCAGAATAAGAAGTGAGTCACTAAAAATTTACGTATATCAATAATTATGGTAGCATATATGGTTATCTGGGTTCAAGCTTCGAGTACCACCTGGAAGCCATGTTTGAAACAAATGTCTTTCAAAAACAAAGGTTAATACATAAGGCAAAAGTGCTTACAAATTTAGGATCATTACTAGTTACTATACATTAATAATAAAAATCGTATTCCTATTATAACCCTATATCCCTGGGCTACATTATGGGTAACCCTATTATAATAATTAAATTTATTCTGTTTATATTTCCATTCTGTTGTGTCCTAATTACTCTAAATGCCCTAAATACCCTAAATGCTCTATCCTAATTACTAACAATGTGTTTTTTTCTGTTTGCCATTTAGATCATCTGCTATGAATCACAATAATAGTAATGAGACCAATAGTTTCATGACGCATTTATCATTACTGTCAGTTGCCAAATTAAATGAAGACGGTTATTTATATTTTGATTTTGAAGAAACCAGCAGAACTGAAGACGATTTAAATGTAAGTTGGTAATTTTTTTTAAATTTCATACGTACATTTTTTTTTATAAGCATATTAATTATTATTAAATGATCACTTGTAAGAAGAGCTGAAGAAATTTGATTTATAATGGAGTGTTTGTGTAATTTTTCTTGATACATTTTATAATAAAATAATTTATTTATTATCTAAAATTATAAGAAGTTCTAAGGAAGTGATTTTTTTTTAGAAATATAAATGAATGAAATTTCATGCATATTTAAGTATTAAATAGTATCATTATCATACTTATTTTTATTTTAGTAGTTTCTGTTACACTCGTTTATTTAGGCAGATAGTATTTCGTCTGATACAACATCTCTATTGTTTATTTTCCATATTCGTGGTGTATAAATATGTTTAGATGTAATAATTTTTAGGTTATCATTAGTTGTTAATTGTTCATTGTATATTTGCTTAATACTCCAAACAAAGACTCTTGTATCTTTGAATAGTTCAAAACTTTGTTTAGTTTAATTTATGAATTGTCAAATCATCATCTGGTGTGAACAGGATTTTTTCAATCTTGGAAGTGGTATACTCTGTCTAATAGATAACCAGTTGCTGCAAATAACAGAAATTCTAAAATGCTTTTGTCAGTTCTGTTTTGTATTAATTTTATGCATCTGTAAAGTAAGATTGAAAATATTTGATTTTTAACAAAATTTGCTTTAAGATTTTAGTTTTATGATTATAAAAAAAAAATTTTTTAAATATATTTTAATGAAAATTTAACAAAATTAAATTGCACACTTATACTAACAATATCCAGTGTTGCAATGTCTATCTATACAGATGTCGTAAACCCACCTGCTGTTCTTTTGTGTTTTGATGTACGTGAGGATTGTGTAAGTCATTCATGCAAGAAGTGTGGCCAGAGAATTGGATCTTGCATTTTCGGATTATGTTGATAAATTTTCAGTGTGTGTGTAGGTTCCTTATTCAGAGTTTACAGTAATCATCAGAATTCTTTCAACATAAAAAGCAGTAAATACCAATATGATTGGCATATGTGTGGATTTTAATCACTGAAGTACCATTTTGTAAATTATTACTTGATTAGTACCATAATCAGACAAATTATTATGCTGTGTAGTTCCTCATAAATTGTTGAAGAATCTTATCACTAATATTTTAATGTGTTATTAATTCATTAATATAAAAATTTTAATATTGTTCTGTTACAGGACAATGTTGACCAGCGTGCAAAAAGATCACATAAATCTCGTCAAGATCGTAATAAAAAACATAAAGGTAGATATTTAGATTGGTTTTCTTACACTAGCATTGCAGTTTGTGTTTAAAGATTATAATTATTTTTTCTTTAGAGACAATTGCTTTATCCGCATTTGGTATTATATATTTCTGGTAAAGAAATATTGAGACTGTACTGTTTAATGTAATAGGTACAAGGACATACAAAAGCATTTAATACATTATGAAAACCTAAATGTTCAGGTTAATTAAGTGAAGGGATCTTAAGTTATATAGAAAGATAAGAAAATCTTTATTATATACTTTTATGGAAAATGGGGACTACTCTTCAAATGACTATTGTACATTGGATTTATTTGAATAAATATTTTTTTTTTATGTTAACAGCTGATTAGTTTTCTGTCATTATTTCAGTTAAGTGTAGAAAAAAATAAATGAATAATTTTTTCCAATATTATTAATATACTAAGGTGTACATTTAAAAATGTTGATAAAAAATAACTCATAAGCGATTGTTTTAACACACAACAAAAAAGAGCAGCCCAATTTAAAGAAAAATAATGTCGTATATTTAATGCGATTAGTTATAAATATTACAATTATCTATGCAAACAATATTTAAATGAAATTTTTTCATAAGATATGTGTGTTTAACTTATCCACCATTTTTACAAAGCAATCCTTTACCCTCTTTTTCATATTCTGTGCAACCTTTTGGTGAATACCACTTCCAATTTCTCATAATTCATGAGTTGTGCTGGCTTTCAGTTCTTTAATGGTGTGTTTGTGAGTTTTATGTGGGTGTAGAAGTCATTAATACGTGATGTGAGTTGGAGCTCCAGTAGCAATGATTCTGACTATTAATGTAACCACTCAAATGAAATCAACACTTAATGCTCTCCTGAACAAATAAGGTGATTCTAATCTTATCCAGAATATGAGCTCTAATTTTATTATGTTATAAAATTGAGCTGCAATATACAGAATATATCAGAAACCTGAGTGTAATATGAGTTATATTAAAAATTACATTATTTTTTTAAATCACATAAAAGGAATTTTATCTTCTAAGAATGAATACCTCATAAAAAATATAATGGATAAATTACCAGTATTTTTATAACTTTTGGAGAAGATTCATTAACATAAGTTTTTTTTTATAGATAAACCGTATTCTAGAACTTCAAAAAAGTCTTCAAAAAAGTCCTCAAAAAATGCTGGCCAATCTGTACAAACAAATACATTTTATCTTTGCCCTAAAAAGTTTTCAAGTACTAACAGTGAAGATGATTTTATATTTAAAAAACCTCAAGTACCACCAAAAAGAATCATCAGAAAAAAGAAAAATAGGAAGGAGTAAGAATATATTAGGAGTATGACTAAAGTAAGTAATATGCTAGTTGAATATTTATAAATAAAGTTAATAGCCGAAGCAGGTTCTAATAACTGTATGCATTATATTAATACTACATGACTGTGCACAAATAATGGGATCTTATGTCTAAAAAAAATCAATTTTCATTGTACTATGGTTTTATTACCTTGTAATCTTCCTCTGTTGAATGCAATTTGTTGCACAATTTTCAGTTCAAGATTAAAAAAGGTAGTGCTAATTACAAACAACAAGTGAGGGTTAAAAATAAAAGAAATCTTTTGTTTAAATAAATCTTAAATTTGATTAAAAATTTTTTGTTTCTTTCAAAATATTACAGTTTTTCTTACTGTCAAGAATTAAATCCATCTGAATATTTAGGTCCCCTCAAAATAAGGTTGTTTGTTTTTCTTTCAAATCTTCATTTAATAAATCTTTATTCTTGACTTGGTTCTTTCATAAATTAATCTTTTTGTTGAAATTGCTATATAATGGCTGTACGTTCTTGTACAAGTACTGCTGGTGGTTAATGGATAGGTCTTCAGGAATAATATGCTCAGGCTTTCCTTTTGGATGTTTAGTACAAATTCTGAAATTATGGTCTTCCAAAACAGCATATTTTCGATACGCCACGGGTCACTGTCAGCACTAACTCTAAAATAGTGAGTAATTGTAATTTTCAACAATAATTGGTAAATTTGTGATAGGAACATGTCCCAATTATGCTAGGATACTCTGTTGAATTTTCCCCGTGGTACTGCTAAAGTGTATCTGCCTGCTGATGTTTGTACAACACAATGCACTAATGCATTTCTGTTAAATCAGCCGTAATATACCATCAGATGCAATTCCGTTATGACCGGCAAGGAGAAACTTAAAAAAAAAAGTCTTATTTCTTCCCGTTTTATTTGCTAGTTAAGGTATCGTAAGATTTTACTGTTTTTGTTTCGGCTTTGTTAGTTGTGGGTTTGTCCATCTTTAATTTTTTTTTGCCAGACAATTATGAGCATAATATATTTGCATAGTATTCGTTTAACACATTTTAGAAAAATCATATGGTTTCATTCTTACTGTAAAGGCACTGCTGTTTGCCACACCTGATAGAAACTATATTTTCCCATCGGTGTCTTCATTACCACAGAAACGATTGTTGATATTTCCTGTAACCTTCGGTGTTCGTGGCACCGAAGTATCATGTAACCGAAGTATCAAGTTGGCAATACTTTTTTAAATGATTGCTTTATCGCATATCATACAAAACCGCCATTCAAAACAAGCTACTAAATCATTAAGACCAGCATTTATTTAGTCATATTATTTTGCTATATATTATTGTTTAATTGGAACAAAATATAACAAACAACTCGTTTGGAAAGACCAAAAATCAAGCTACTCAATGGTTAACAACGACTCTACTTAGAGGAACATTACTGGGGTATCTCATTGTAGGAGATCAAAGGTTTTTGCAAACCACTAGGATCGACAGTTTTCAAGATATTTGAGATTTTTAAACAGAAAATTGAGATCCGATTGTAAATTGACAAAAATATTTTACACGATCTTAAGTCTCTATTCATCATAAATGGATTGTGTACACATGCACACACAAAAGTATTTATTTATTATTTATATTAATTATTTGTCATAAAAAAAAGAAGAAAACAAGGACTTATTATTATTATATATATATAGGAAATATTATTTTCTTTATTTATTTATTTTAAACTTATTATTAATATTTTAATTAACAATTTTTTTCGTGGCTTATGTAGAACAAATTTCGCATTCTCAACTTGGCAGATGGTATGGCCATCAGGATTAACAGTTTTGATTTCTGAAAAAAGTAAAACATGCAATTGTAGCCTGCACAATATGATGAAATATAGTTTATGGTAAAAGAATAAATGATGAAAAAAAAGTAAAAATGATGTAAAAATCAGTTTGTGCTCAACAAAGCGGTATTACAGATTATGTTAGTGTATAGTTTTAACCTATCATAAAAAACTTAACTATTACTATAAATAACTCTCGTTTGTCATTTACTTTTCTTTTTTTAACTTTTGTTTTCTTCTTTTTTTTCAGTTTTAAGTAGAGATTTCATCAAATATAACTAGAAAAATTAACCCTTATAAATTTTTAAAATCATCAAAATTAATTAAAGTCTGTGGCTTCTTCTTCTTCTACTACTACTGCTACTAATGGATAACATATTATAATTAGAGAAAAGGCTAAGTGCACTAGGCCTACGTGGGATAGCACTATAAAAAAAACGCGCCAAATGCTGTACCTCAAAGGTGGTGTGGAAACCAGCTATACAAATAGACTTAACACAATAAATTTTTGTACTTCATATAAAGATGAGTAAGATGGTGAAGATGATTCTGGTAATAATATTAGAAATAGAGTTCTTTCCAGGAAATTTATTCACTTAGGCTGTTATCATACATTATTGTAAAATCATCACTCAGTGCATGGATTAACTTCGATGATATTGTGATTTGTAATAAATATTTTACTGTGTATTTTTCTGATGAAATTGCTTTTTTATTTATTTATTTATAAAATAATCATTGTGTTTGACATATATATATATATATATATATATATATATATTTTAATTTAGTAGTTCATAATTATAATTCAAGATGTGGAACAAGTAGGTTTGTGGAAATTCATAGAAAAACATTTTTTGAATATAGGGCCAAAATTCAGAGGGAAAATCACCGTTTCACAACGGTACTGGTGTATCATTTATGATAAAAAGAATTTTCAAATGGGATATGATAAAGTAACATACAAAAATAGGCTGTCAGGTCATTGACTGATGCGCATAAATATGAATGAAATAGACTGATATAAATTAATGTGTAGATTTATCCATTAGTTTATATTTATGAATGTGCTATTGTTTGTATCCTTAAAAAATAACAATGTCTACTCCTTGTTTTTGTGTAACACAATGTAATACTAAAGTTTAACAAGAATCTTATGCTTTTATTGCCTTTTTTATAAATTACCAAACCATTTGAAGAATTTTTCCATCAATATATTTTAAATACAATTGAAAGATTTTTTTTTACAGGAGCAAATCTAACATTGAACAAGATCGAGTAAAAATCAGGTTTTGTTTTTTAACTATTATTCTTCAATAAGTATTATCTAAAAATTCATAGACAGAATTGCTCCTGTAAAAAATGAATTTTTATGATAATACTTATTGAAGAATAATAGTTAAAAAACAAAACCTGAATTTTACTCGATCTTGTTAAATGTTAGTTTTGCAAGTAAGTGTTCAAAATAATTTTCAGCACTCTCAATTGTGAATTATACGAGAAAAGTAATGAGATTGGTAACACTGCGAGCGATCTGGCAACACTGTATCTATCGGTTTGTTCATCCCTTCCACGTGCTCAGTACGAGTTTCAACTTCCTAACACATTATTTTTGACAGCGCCATCGGTGAAGTTGTGTTTTGTTGTGTCTGTATCAACTTACAGATATAAACCCCCTTTGTTTTAGCCTTCTAGGGTATTATATGCCTTACTTGCCTGCTGGTTATCCACTGTAATAATTAGTTTATTTCTATAAATTTATATGTTTAATAAATCATTTTCCAATTCGTGTAAAACTAAAATTCAGCACCTTCTCTTTTATAAATATATATATAAGATTATAATTTGTCATTTAATTGGTACCTGTCACCTTGCTGTAAATCGTTCTGCACCTCCCACTGTTCACATATATAATTTCTTTCTAATTGTTTCATATCATTGTTGAAAAAGTACCTCTTTATGGATTACTGAATAGAATAATACGATTAATTTTTTTGTATAATCCTGCAGATAAAGATAACTTCAATATTGAATATTAATATTTGTATTATTTAATACTCGTTTCACTTGGATTGTCATTGATCACAATTTGATTCCATTTGCTATTCATCAGTAACTTTTAATTTACAAAATTTCCATTTAAAAATTATAAATCATTTTATCAATCATGCTTTTCTGCATCTTTGTTTCAATAGAATAATTTATAGAGCTTTTTTAATTCCTACCTGAAATGGCTTTATTATGCTGTGTTAATGCATTCTTAAGAAAATTTTAAAAGGTGTAATTAAGAGGTCTGGATAGTAATGCAAACATCTGCACTAGTACAAAAGGGGAAAAAATAAATATTGGAAGTTTATAAATTCATTATGATTAAAAACTCCTAATTTATTCCTATGAAAGATCTCATTTTTTTAAGTATCAAAAGTAATAGAAATTTACCCCAAAGTTATACGTGTTCAAATCTATAATATTTTTCTTTTGATATTATAAAACAATAAAAATCTTCTGGATAACAAATATATTCCTCTAGGTCAATGTTCTAATTGGGTTTAATTTTTAGGATTAAAGTTTTAAATTATGTAATTGTAAAAAGGGTTATGTGTATATAATTGTATAAATGCATATATATTAGGGGTTATATATAAATGTTAAAATTACAAATAAGTGTATCATAGTATTTATAATTATGCGATATTTATTATTATACTTTCTCTTTTCAGCTCATCACTTCACTTCAGTGGCTGAACTCCTCCATTCTACATATAAATAATCTTTATTTATTAATATATACATTTTATTTATTTATATACACATTTTTTAGTTCAAATTGTTTTTATAATATTCTATTTGAAATATTAATGATCCGGTTTTTGAAATGACCCTTTTTTATAAATTATTTATATTTTATTCGTTTCATTTACAAAATTAATCTTGTTCAAGAAATTAAAAACGCAAGTAAAGATATAGTGGCAATTTATTTTATTTTTTATTTTATCATTTACATATTTTAAAATTGGGGGGAAATAAAGTGATTGATTGGTGTAAATAAAGAGTGAAATTGAAGTGCGATGAAGATCAAAGTGTGAAATGAACAATATATTTCTCACTACAAAAATATACAATCTGTAAATAAAAATGAGACATCTGAAATTATACAGTTTACCCGATTATATTCAACATCTCATCAACTTTTCACTTCATGCTGCATCCTATGCCTTCATAGTACCAGATCGACTGATTTTTTTCAGCTGCTTGATGGATTTGATCTTTGGATTAGCTGTGGTGATAAATGCAATGCTGTGTAGCCAAATGGTAAAATATTAAAGTACTACTAATTCTTTACTACATTATATATATTTATATTTCATGATAATATTAATAATATTTATTAAGACTCCATTCATTTATGTAATGTTTAGCTTCAGTTAGAGCGACCAAATAATGGAGCTCCTTGCTCTGTGACTTCAACCAACCATTATCACTTAACTTGTACAGAGACCAGGGTCAGAGCATTAGCCCATCCGGGCTAGTCTAGTGATTAACTCATCATTGCAAATATCTGGATACTAGATTTTGGATACCGGTGATGTTTGTGGTTGGGTTTCAATTAACCGCAGTAGTATCAAAACCTTACATCCTGGATCACTAATACATTAAACAATGAATAGTGCAATATATGAAGTCTCTTTTCACAAGATAGACAGCCAAGCAAGTGTCTATTTACTACAAAAAGCAGTCCAAAACCCGAATCTGTTTTTTTTCACTAATCGATTTCAATAAAATGATCTAGTATGTAAGTAACTTATTCAAATACAGTAAAGAAGATTGATCCAATATGTAAGGTCTCTTTTCACGGAGAGCACTGCCACTTTTCAGTTAAATTCTCACCACGCAAGCGTCTATCTACTACAAAAAGCACACCAAACATGACTGTTTTTCTTCGATAAATCGATATCATTAAATTGATCCAGTATGTATGTAACTTATTGAAATACATTAAAGAAGATTGATCCAGAATGTAAGGTTTCTTTTCACGAGCTCCGATTGGTCGACTGATCACCCGGCAATTTTAAATCCAATAATTAAAAAATTAAAAAAAAATGGCGTAAAACGGTGTGTCCTAGCCCATTATTAACGTGATTTTGAAAGGCATAACCGAAAGGGTACTTTCCAGTTTTTTGAATCGATAGCCACTAGTTTCATCCACCTACATCCACCCATTCTCGAGATACGCCCTTTTCACAACATTTTTTGAAATTGAAGATGAAATAATATGACATTATATTAAATACAATATAAATTAACATAATATAAAATATGCTGCATCAAACCAGTCAAATGACTGAAGACAAAAAAAAAAAAAAAAAAAAAAAATATAATATAACATTATATAAAATATAATTTTATATATATATACACAGATTGAGAATGGGTTTTGATAAATGAATAAAAACTATATCTTCATTTAACGTATTATTAATAGAAGATATATTGTGTGAGAATTTACAAGTGGTTCACAGACTTTTTCTTTTTTTACATGGAAATTTTGTTTAGTTATGTATTGTTTTGCTTGCTTTGGCGATGAATCTCTTGCTTGATAGCAGTTTGAAAATATAATGAAACCATGTTCGTGCTTCATTTTTCAAAAATCGTTGTAGAATATACTTACAAAGTAGATGGTAGAAAATTTTTCATGAATTTTAAATACCATAGCAAACAAAGTACGTGAAAGCCTATATAAAATTGTAAAAATAATAAAATACATGATTCATTTAATATTATAAAAAAATTAAGTATGATGTAAAAAAACAACGAAAATTGAAGATTACTAAAAGGAAGATCAGGTGGTGTACCAATATCCTGTAAGTACCGATTTTTGTTACCATTGAACATATTATTCTTAGTTGAAAATTTTAGCTCGGCCGAGTAGTTTCATATAACTATGCGTAATAATTCATATAACTATCCTGTATGCGTAATAGATCTGTTAATTCAGAATGATTTTTCTGCCACTGTTCTTGGTAAAAGCGCTCTGATCTTGTACGAGAGGATCCCTGCTGCCTTAAAAGTGGCTTAGGATTTCTTTGAGCGAGTTGTTGTCTTGTTTAGCAATCCTTCTGTAGATTACTCCTTTCTAACCTCCACTTTTTTCCTTTATTTTCTCTTAACTATCTATTAATATGTTGTTTTTGTATGAATTAACACTGGATATCTATGGATGCGGGGGATGTTAAAAATTCACTGTTCTTGGTATCTATCTAGTCTGGAGGAGGGTATAGCTACCTAGCTAGTGATTCTATTTCTGCAAAAAATGTCTATAAATAGTTCTACCTCAGGCTGAATCGTTAATAAGTAAAAATGGACCACCTAATCATTCTAACAAATATTTAATATTTTTTTAAATGTTTTTTATTTATTATTTTTTTTTACATTATTTTAAATGAACTGCTGAGTACATTATTTTAAAATAAATTATTATTTATTTATTAATAATTATTATTTATTTTAAAATAAATATCTAAACTTCAATCAAGTTTAAAGTAATTCTAATTACAAAAAATTATTCAGCTGCTCTTATGGAATATTAGGACAAATGGTTATAACTTGCTAGTTTTCCTTTACTAAAAATCTGAAGCTATCATGAAAAGTCCAATCTACACAATGTATAGACAAATATGATGTATGCACATGATGAATTCTGGTAAAAATATAAAATAATATTTAAATATTTTCTTTTTTAGATCACTTTATCCTATAAATCTGTCTGCACTACATTTTCCCCTAGTCGTTTTCCACTCTCGGGTACTTGTTGCACCACAACAATTTTGCATAACTGATTTGAGAAATCCAGTACCCGGGTATCCATCTATGAACCCCTCATTAGTTTAATTATACCGATTAACTGAGAGATCTATATGTTAATAAAGAGATAGACTGTTAATGAGTCCAGACTATATGAGTAACAATAAAAATCTCCAACTTGAACTGACAACTAAAGCCTTCCATGAATTCTGCTAGTAGATTCTTTTGTTCCCAAAATGTTGTGACAATCATTTTTCAGTTCAATTATATCATCTAAATCTGTCACTTCTCTCTGATTTTCTGGCATCATGAATATGTCGCTCATAATATTAGTATAAACATGAGATTATCATCTACAGATTTTAGTTTTACTGTACGCTTGTTCATAAAAAATGAATGACAAAACACACAATTACTAGTTGGAAACAGCGATATCATGATGTCTTTCATCACTTGCTCCTTTACCGGCATTAAACAAAATGAAGTGGTTGAACAAGTGATTACATAATAAATTCCTGATCTGTGACTTCTGTATTATACAAGTCATGCAAGATTCAAGTGATACCATATGTAGTTGTCTTCACATTTATTTATTATGACACGATATAACCATTCAAATTACTTCCTAACATAAAGCAAAAACATAAATTTTATAATTTATTTGCGGATTGAATTGTGTGTGAACTGTATTATCATTAAAAAAAAAATTATTTTAACACAACTTATAGACTTGTTTGTTATTTATTTTTAATAATTTAATAATAACTAAACTGGTAAGTTTTCTTTTTCAGCAATGTCAGAAGGAGTATTGTTATGGAGGACTTTAATCCGAGAATTTAATCATAAATAAAATTTTCATTTTCATCAAATTAGATTGAAGAGAAAACTGTATCGGTGAGTTTTTAATTTAATTATTACAATATATAAATTGTGCACCACAATAAGTAAAACCATTAAAAAATCAATGTAGAAAAGTGGTAACATCAATGTACATTATGAGTGTCCAGCCGCTCTTAGGGTGGGGAAGATAGTTGTAAGACAAGATTACAAGGGCTGTAAAAAAAAAGAATTCCGTAGGTTTTTTAAACTTCAGAGAAAACATTTAAAAGGATTAGGAAAACTTGGAATTAACTCATCGCTCCTTGATTCTACAAATCTTTATTTATTTTATTATAATATTTGAAGCCTTAGCTTTATATAGAGGCTTATGAATGTAATTAAGTCATATTATATGAAAAATAATTTGTCTTGATGATCAGTTCAATATTAGTAATGAACGATTAATTTGGATAACATCAAAAGTGCCAGGTTAACTTGAAGTCTTTTTTGATTACTTCATATAAACCCACTGGGTTGGTCTAGTGGTGAACGCTTCTTCCCAAATCAGCTGATTTGGAAGTTGAGAGTTCCAGCGTTCAAGTCTTAGTAAAGTCAGTTATTTTTACATGGATTTGAATATTAGATCGTCAATACCGGTGTTCTTTGGTGGTTGGGTTTCAATTAACCACACATCCCAGGAATGTTTATCAAATGCCTTTTCTAAGTCTATAAGTGCCATGTATGTCGGTGTCTTTTTCTTTAATCTTCCTTCTATTATTAATCTGAGGGCTAAAATGGCTTTCCTTGTCCCTATACTTTTCCAGAACCCGATTTTGTCGTTATTATTCTAAAATTTTTGCAGAATTTCTTAAAAATATGGTGCAAGGCTATAATTTATGACAATATGGCATTTAGTAGCTGCAAGCTGGAATTTTAACACTATGCAGCTGTCAGGAAAAATAATTTTAAAAGTTGTGCTGATATCTTCGCATGAACTGAAGAATAACTTATTTTGGACAACATTGAGGACCCTCATAATCACCGCCTTAGAAAAGGACCACTTTTGTCAGAATAATTCAAGTCTTTTTTGCCGATCTTTTGGCCTTTAAGTGTTATCTTTAATAACAAATTTTAATTTTTTGGATTTATTAAGTAAATCTCCGTAAGTCAATTTTAATTCTTGCATGTCTTCTTTAATTTCTTTGATCCATAATGGCGGATTTTTTAAAGACCAAAATCGATCGATAATTCTCTTAGTAAGTGTACACACAGATAAATTCGCTTCTTTTTCATAGTATCAATTAAGGATTCCAAGTTTTCGTACATAAATTTATTAGTCAATAATCTGCACTGATTTTCGTGTTTATATATTTTGTGTATGCAGGTTCTAAGAATCCTGCGTTCAACTTAAGCAAAAAGGTTCAGTCCTATTTTTCAGATTTAATCTAAATAAAGTCTCGCTCGTGTAAGTAATTACTGGTTTAACCACTGTTTTGTAATGTCTAATTTTAGTGTTAATCGCGAGCGATATTTTGTTGTAAGTATTTTTGGTTACTTGTAGCACTTTGTCCAATTTTGTTTTTCGTTACATTTACAAGTAATGATCTCTCCAAGATATTTAAATTTTTCTACAAGTTCTACTTTGTTTCTATTAATATTTACAGAATTAATAACTAAAGGATCCATAGCCATCATTTTAATCTTTTCGTAAGAAATTTTAAGTCCAATTTTATTCGCAAGTTCTTCTATACTTGTTATTTGTATTCTGGCTTTTGCGATACTAATAGCTAATAAAGCTAAGTCGTCGGTAAATCCTAGGCAGTTTAATTTAAGTTATCCCTTTTGTATCCTATGTGAATATTTTTTGGATTAATTTTAAACCATTCACGCATCAGAAATTCTAGTGCACAATTAAATAATAAAGGCGAAAGTCCGTCGCCTTGTCTCAGTCCGGATTTTATGTAAAAAGGTTCGGAAAATTCGCCACGAAACTTCACTTTAGATTTTGTATTTGTCAATGTTAAACCGATCGTATTTACCGATTTAGGATCCGATCCGAGATTTCTCAGAATTTTTAACATCGAAGGCCTATGTATGCAATCATACGCTTTTTTGAAATCAATGAAATAAATAAATATCTGCTTTTGCTTTCTATTATAAATATCTATAAGTAACTTCAAAGTAATAATTTGATCTGGACAACTGCGTCAAGCCGAAAACCAGCTTGGTAATCGCCTAGCTCGCTTTCTAGTTGCTCCTTAATTCTATTGTAAATAATTCTAGATAAAATTTTATACGTACTATCTAATAATGAAATTCCACGATAATTGTCTGGATTTGTCTTGTCGCCTTTTTTTGTGTAAAGGATGTATAATAGCTGTCGTCCAATTAGTCTGATTGCTATTCCAAGAATCGTGCTTAGCGTTGAGGTCATCCATGAGTATCATTGGCCCATCCCAATTTTGTAGCACGGCATCTAGATCTGCGCTGGGTACAGCTGAGTTTGGTTTATTATAAGCCGAAATCAGCGGATACACCATGCCTAGATGCTCCACATCTACACAAGTCTGCTTCATTACGTTAGTGTGGAGGTCGACGCGCGTGTGCATATGGCGTCTGTGAACTAAAATTGCGGTTCCACCACTGGCAGGGCGTCCGGGTCTTACTGGCATATCCGGCCTATACGTAAAGTAATTCCGAATGATCAGTTGTTTGTTCGTGTTCAGACACGTTTCAGACAACAGTATCATGTCTATTAGTAGATCCTCGGCTAGAAGGCGTAGTTGTGCCGTCTTGCCTACTACTGAATTGGCTTCCACTGTAGCAATCTGAGAGTTTGCCTAACCATACCTAGATAGCAGGTTCATGATGTTCTCTATAATGGACTGAATGCAGTCCGTAAGAGATTTTGCTTGGAGCAGGCTTGGCAATATTGCCTGAATTTCTGGTAGGACTCCTTAATTGTCACTTGTGACAAGAAATCCTTGCCGGAACTCTCCTTCGGGAGTGCGATTATATTTATTTTGTCGCTGGAGTGGCCGGGAGTCGTTAACCGCCTTTTTGGTGGGGCGTGGGGCTTCCGGGTCCTTGGTGTGTTTGCCAGAAGTCGTGGGTTTGGCAGCCGCCCTCTTTGATTTTGCCGATTGTTCGGCTGCCTTTTTTTTCTGCGGAGCAGGCTTCGTCGCAGGCTTGTTCGGTTTTTTGCCTCCACCTTCCTTGTAACTATTGCCGGTTAAGGCTTTGTTTGTATGGGGGTAGGTGATTCCTTTTTTTCCACCGTCACCGTTGTCGCTCGTAAAAATACCTTGGGCTGGGGGTTCGGTTTTCCCCCTGCGGCAAATCGTGCCCAGCTACATCTGTCAGTAACAGCGGACGTTTTCTGGACACCCTTTTGCTTGTTGAGCTGCTCCTTATAATAAGGACAGCCTCTGTAATTGGCCGGGTACGGCCCCTTACAGTTTGCACACGGGGTCGGCTCTTCGCGCGGCTTCACACAAGTCGCCGTGTCGTGGTCTCCACCACATTTCACGCAGAGCTGTGCCCTGCGGCAGTAGTTCGACGAGTGGCCGAACTTTTGCATCTGTGGCATTGGAGTGGACCCCCTCGAGACACAAATGCGGTCACCTTAATTCTACAATAGAATATGTTTTCCAGTCATAAATGCCTCTGGTGTCTGGCGTTCGTCGTAAGGCGACGAGGCACGTGAGTCTCCCTTCCGTCCCTCGTCATCAGCTTTTTACTGAAATTGGCTCGTAACCGAGCGAGGTCAGCTCCTCTTTTATCTCTTCCGGGGTGGCCCAATAAGGGATGCCCCGGTTACCCACTTTGAACTCCCTATCTTTTGGGAGCTTAAAGGACTGAAAGGCGACTCCCTTGGAATGCAGAAAACCTCTGTACTTCTCTGAAGTCGCCTTCGCTGCTTAACTGCAGCCTTACAGAGACCCCGGTACTTTTGGCTACTAGGCGCCCTCTTATAATGGCGGAGATTGCTCTCGCCAGCGTTGGCTACTCCTTGGGGCAGTTCAATATGTTAGGTGGGATTTTGCCCCGCCTAGTGGCCGGAGGTTGCGAGGAATTTCCATCGCTAACCTCCATGGTGGCAACTGCCGTTTGAGGCTGCTCCTCGTATAGTTTGGCTCCTCAGTGGGTTGATCATCCGTGGTTACCGACCTATTCTTTAAGAGTTTTCTTGCTCCCACACCGTAAAATTCTCCTCGATCCGAAAACTCTGGTGTGGGTGAACGAGGGAAGGAGGAGGACGGGTTCGGATTAGATAGCTTTCTATTAAGAAAGAATCATCCGAAGAGTACTGCTAAAATTTAAATTAATATTAAGTTAAACTATTTTTGACTTCAATGAAAAGTCAGTCGTTAGAAAATTTACGATAAAAAGGTTAAACTAGAAGTAATTTAATATAATATAATAAAATTATTTATTATATTATATTTAATTTATATAAAGTCCAATTTAATGGCTTCAGTAATTCTACTTTCCAAATAACAAATTTCTTCTACCTCCTTAATCTTTTCTCTTCCTATTTTCACATTGAGTGGTCACTCTTTGTTATTTCTACTACATTTCATTACTTTCGTTTTGCTCTTGTTTAGTTTAATGCGGTTGTTGTTGCGAAGGACTTCATCCATGCCATTCATTGTTTCTTCTATATCCGTTTTCGACTCAGCTAGAATTACTATATCATCAGTAAATCGTAGCATCTTTATCTGTTAAACTTGTATCGTTGTCAGTTTAGGTTTTGATTTTATTCTTATTACAATTATTCTTTCGCTATGCATTTTGAAATACTCCACTCTGTTCCGTATCTTCTTGTTCATTAGGAGACCTACTCCTGCCTGCCCATTATTTGAAGCCGAGTTAATTATTCTAAAATCCCCTGACCAAAAGTCGTTTTCTCTTCCCACTGAACCTCTCTAACTCCTACTACATCTACATTTATCCTATCCATTTCCCTCTTTAAATTTTCTAACTAACCAACCTTTTTTAAACTTCTAACATTCCATGCTCTGACTCGTAGAATGATATTTTTTAATTTTCTGGTGACCCCTTCCTTAGTAGTTCTCACCCTGGAGATCCTAATGGGGGACTAGTTTACCTCCGGAATATTTTACCAAGAAAAGCGTCTCCATCATTGCTATATGAAAATACAGAGAGCTACATTTTCTTGGAAAAAAAAAGCAGCTGTGGTAGTTTTCCATTTTTATCAGCTGCGTAGTACTCAGAGGACTGAGTGATGTTGATATGGCCGTTTAAGTCGCCCTTAACAACTACTGAAAGAGCTGCTGCCCTCTTCAGGAATCATTCCTTAGTCTGTCTCTCAACAGATATCTGTTCGATATGGTTGAACCTTCGGTCCAGCTACTCTGTATCACTGAGCACTCAAGCCCTCTCATCAATGGCAAGGTGTCATGATTCATAGAGGGAGACTTCCAGTGTGTGTGACTAAATTTGTTAATATTTGCAGTAACATAATCAAAAGAAAATTATATATTTTTTTTTTTTTTGTAATAATATTAATATAAATATTAAATTTTACATATTAAAAATTTCAATAATCAAACTTTGTTATGGAGAGTCACTTTTTGGTTGTCATGTAATGATCACCTAACTACCTTTTCCATAACAACAGCTTTTATATTTTAATTTTTATTATTAATAAATATTAAAGGTTGAAACATCATCCTTGCATTTTATGTTTTTAATATCATAAAATAACTTATTAATAAAATAATAAACTATAAAAAACCTAATAATTGAATTTTTTAAGCAGTCTGTTATGAGTAACCTTCCAGTTAAGTAAGTGAATAATGATTAATTTTATTTATGAGTATATTAATTATAGCTTTAAGTGAAATTTCCTTTTATTTCATCAAAATTACCATACTTTTTCTTTTACTGATATTTTGATTTATGTATAGAATTAGGTAGTAGAACATAACTAAATTTTATTACTGTCGATTAAAGAAAAGTTTGTAAACATGGAGATAGTCTTTTGAAAATGATACAGATTGCAATATCTAAATCTGATTTCTTTTGATACTTAATAGAATAACTTCATTAAATGCCCAATAACATGTACCTGTGGAGCTTTTCACCGCTCAAAAGCAATTCCTGAAATGTACAGATTTAGTTTTGAACTCAAATCTTTTGTAAATTATATTTGCAATGATAGTTACAACATAATTAATGTTTACAAATTAGAAACATTTCTCATTAAATAGTCTAAACATACACTTTAGAAGAATTTATTAGGTGATCCAAATACATTTTCATATTATTAGCTAAACAAATTTCGACGTCTTCAAGAATTAGTATTTCCCCCATATTTAATATACATTAATAAATAGTACAGGAATCAATCCACTCAACTCTATTTTTTTTTAACTGGAAATGATTTTTATTAATTATTTTCACAATGATTGAGCAGATAAAAAGGGATAAAGAGGAAAAAAGTGAAAATAATTTACAGTAATATTTTATTTACCTTTCTAATTTTTAGATTAGTGTTATTCTTAATTTTTTTTTTTTTTTAGGGGAAGAAGAGGCCGCAGAGCTGTTAATTCTGCACCATACCAGAAGCCAAAGCCAGCTGAAAACATAGATTCATCCTGTCAAATCATGACCAGGTATAACTTTTTAAGTGTAGTAGGTTAAGGTCTAATGTTCAAACTTTCCATAAACTAAGTAATACTTACTGAAAATTCATACATTAAACGACAATGTAACCAATCTTTATTCAGCTTCTAAGTACATATTAAGATAATTTTAACAATAAATATACCTTAAACTACATCATGAAATATCTTCCCTCAACATTTCTTTCAATTACATATTTAAGGAAATTTTAGCTTTTCTACTTAGTGTCATTTCATTATTAAATTATAATTATTTATTGGACATTGGTAAATATAGCATCTACATTTTTGTCTTAACTAAAATTATTCTCTAATAATTCAGTCATTCAGAATTTCTCTTGTCTTTTGTATTATTTTTGCTTCTATAAATCAACTATTACTGTTGTGTGATATTTAAAAGTACAAGAAAATTTTAATTTAGGAGTTAAAAAATATTTGGTTGATTATAATTCTCTAACTTTAAGTGTAAAAAAGAATTGCATTGTTTACTCAGGTTGGTGTTATTTATTTAGCGTATGGCACCATGACACAATAACAATTGCAGTAAAAAATTACAAACAAACAT
Source organism: Lycorma delicatula (assembly GCF_047948215.1). NCBI lineage: Eukaryota > Metazoa > Arthropoda > Insecta > Hemiptera > Fulgoridae > Lycorma > Lycorma delicatula. Next base: position 52,729,325 of record NC_134464.1, on the reverse strand, counting down.
CTAACAAATTAATATAAGCTATTGATTCTGGAGTCGCCATCAGGAAATCTTTAGGGGTCCCTTCATAAGCTGTCCTAGGGCAAACTTCTGTAATGTGTTTAGCAGTTTGATTTTCACCATACTCGCAAAGGGACATCAGCGTTTTACCCTTTTTATATAGGAATTAGGCGCATATACCATACTGAGGTCAATTCTTAAATTTGGTTATTCACTTTGTGGTCCACTCTTGACGCCAGGCATCAGTTAGGTTGAATCCTTCCTCTGCGGCAGCAATTGTTGATTTGGTGGATTGCTTTCTAGATCGAAGGCGGCCATGATTGACATCCTCAATGTCCTCATGTATTGTAGGTTCCGATTGTCAAAAATCTTCTTGTACTCTCTTATAAGAGCATTCATATGGCGCAGATTTGGGTAGCCATTCACAGGAGTAACCCTGGCAATCATTCTCATAGTGTTATTTAGTTGAGCATCTCTATGAACATAAGGGCTGTTAAGCAATGTGTTTGCTAAGGTTGATGTAAGATTCATTATCATTGTGGTAGTACTCCACATATTTGGTAATTATCCATGTTTAGCAATGACTCATAAAACTAATGATAAAAATAATTCAATTTTACATCATTAGCTAACAATCACTTTTAGCAGTATTAAATCATTTTGTGTCCTACAAATTTCATGATGTTAAAGAATTAGTGACTTATTCATAGTTAATATACATCAATAAATAGTACAAAAATCAATTCTTTTATTGTTAGACGATAAAACCAGCATTGATGGATCTTGTAATTCATTTTTAATTGTCTCACTAGTCATAATATTCACAATTTTGAAACCAGACCTTTTTTATACAGTAATTATTTTCTCTGAAACAGGGTTGGTTATTATGGATTTTCTTTTTTATATTAACTTTTCATTAATTTTAACAACCAATTCTTTAGAAAAATAAATACCAAAATACTTTGACTCTGTATAAAAAATACAATTCCTTTTTTTATTTGGAAATGATTTTTCTATAACGTCCATATGATTAAGCAGATGAGTAGAGGCATAAAAAAAAAATAAATAATTATCTTTCATTTCTGTAATTTAAAAATTTTTGTTACTATTATTTTTATATATATTTTATTTTATTTTTAGGGCAAGAACCCACAGAGCTGTTGCTGCTGCTACTTCTACACCAAACCAGATGCCACTTCCAGTTCAAAACTTAGCTTCAAGCTCTCAAATCATGACCAGGTATGTTAACATTTTAAGTGTATTTATGGTTGTATTTTCCATAATATAACTAATACTGACTAAAGCTACATACATTTTCAGCAACGAAATGACAATACAACAAACTTTTATTCAGTTTCTCAGCTTACCCTTAGATAAATTTTTAGACTAAATGTACTTGAAATTATCTAGAAAAATACTTTCTTTAATCAAATGTTCTTTAAGTTACCTTTCTAATTTATCATGATTATATTTACAGTACAGGAATAATATGTGAAACTTTTGACAGTCCCTAGCACTGGGGAATATGTAAATCGTTTCCAAGATAAAAGTACAATTTTAATGTAGATCATTATTTGCCAGTTTACTGTTGGTTACATGTTACTATCTTAGATATTGAAGATAAATGATTTAGCTACTCAATTGTCCAATGATATAATGATAGTTTTTTCAACTATTTAACCAATTTGTAGAAAAATGTTTTTGTGGAAATCTAAAATTAATTCTGTTATTTTGTTTTCCATTTATTTTACGATTAGATTGCCATTAGTTTTAAATTTTATTATGAGATATATCCTACAAAATAAGTGAATATTCTAATGCTGTTTGGATATACCTTCACTTGTATTATCTTCTGTGAAGTAATGATTGATTGTATATTGACCTAACCAGTATTGTATTTTATGTTTTTGTATCTGTAAACTTAAATACACGATTAAGTAATGAAAATATGTAAGCTCTTTTAATTTACAAATTAAGCTTTCTTAATTCTACCACATCTTTTGAAGCCCTATTCCTAATCTGAATTTTTTCTGTTCTTCATTCGAGTATTTATAATATGCAGGAAAAAAATCTTACTTGTGTGATTAGATTAAAAATAGCTATGTGTTTAGATATTTTACTTCATTAACTGCTTTTTTGTTGAATTGAAAAAACAACTTTATCAACAAATTTTATTTTCCATTACTGATTCTATTGAATATTATGAGAACGATACATCAGTAATTGTGCATTGTTGTTTTGATTATATGGAATCCAACTCTGTTAGCTTAGCATTTCTCTATTATTTGTACCTTACCTGTTTTATTTTTCTCTGTTTTTTGTCCCGTTTGATTAGATTCAATAAAGCTAGAATTTTTAATTAATTTATATAATTAATTTAGTAAATGATAAATTCTAAACTGAGAATATAAAATGTAAAAGGAGCAGGTGTATTTATGAAAATTAAAAAGTACTTATTTTCAAAACTTGTAGAGAATTGGATAATAATTAGACTGCCGGTTCAGTAACTAAATATACTTTGTGACTTAATAAAAGCTGTTTTAAGTATAAGAATTCAACTTCATTAGTTTATTGTATGGCTGAACATCTTTAGTGAGTTTTAAACTAATGGATTTTAATGTAGAAAAGGAAATGATAAAGGCAGCATAAAAACTAGAAAAAGGGAACAACTTTCTTTCTTAGAATAAGAATAACAATTTTAGAATAAGAATGTATGTGAAAGAAAGATCAAGTATGATTCAATAATAATACATTTCATTGTGTAAATAATCATATTTTATTTTTGTAATTTAAAAATGTAAGTTATACTGCTATTTTTAAATATTTTTCTTATTTATGTATTTGTTTTTTTAGTGAAAGTGCCAACACAACTGTTACTTCTACATCAAATCAGACACCACAACCGGATCAAAACTTAGATTCAGTCTCTCAAAACAAGATCGAGTATGTTTACTTTTTAAGTGCAGTATCTTTATTTCTTAAATTTTCATGCTCTACATAATTTTAATAATAATACTGATTGAAGCTTCATATGTTTTCAGCAAAATAACTGATCTTTTTTCATTTTCTAAGCTCATACCAAGGTAATTGAACAATACATTTACCTTGAAGTACATCAAGAAAAATATTTAATACCTGGTTTGGTTGTGGTCAAAATTTTGAAAACATTTTAATGATACATAAATAAAATGACTGGTTACTATTATTATCTGATATGTTAGTCGAGCTGTAACTTGAATGTCATATTCGAAAATCTTCAGTTGCAGCTATACACAGGCTTGAGTCCTGTAAACATATGCTCTCTTATTACATGACTTGCTATTATTCTCTTATAACTCAATGCACCTCTACCTTACTGTTGACAGGAGAGGTAGTAAGATCAGATAGCAATCTATAGCAATCCAGAATTAAAAAGATATAAACTAATGCCAACATCCTGTCTAATTGTCAATGTAAATTAGAATTCACTTCCTTTTGCAGTTTAAATCAGTACCATTTCATTACACTGATTTACACGCCTTATATGCAATGCTACAACTCTTAACCTGAAAAGCTACTAAAAAGCTATAGAATTCTTATCAAGGCTTAACAATGAAAAACTCCTTATCTTGATACTATTTATATTCCCACCCCTGCTTGTTCACTAACCTGGGTGGTTAAAATAAAATAAGTGAGGTTGAAAATTGCTATTATCCAGTTTAAGGTTACCTAAGCCCTTAGATTTTTCTTTCATATCAAAGGAACCGCTGTTGACTACTAAACAGTAATCCCTAGTGTCTCTTTCTTGAACTAATATTGGGTGTTGTTTTAAACATTGTTCATCATCTCCAACTTTATACAGACTAACTTCAATTGAACAAGATCAACATGATCGTATGCGTAGCATTTTGTGTGAAATCTTGGAAATACTATTTACTTCTCTACCATCTTTCGTGGTTGTTCAATAACACAATGCTCAATCTTTGCTTTTTATTCTGATTAGTAGTTTGGTTTTCAATTCACATTTTCATTCACATCCATGTATGGTTACTACTCACAACACTGAGTATGTATGTGTTATGGTTATGAAAGTCTGATGAGTTGCTGTTTAAGAAGTCGTAAATGATCTACAAATTGTAGTTCTGCTTTCAAAATCATCTATGATAGACTTAATATCATGAAGTTTGTATAAGGAGGGTCCAAAACATCTCACAATGCAGCATGAACAAATGTCCTTGGATAACTGACCAGAATGTGACCTGCTATGATAATGTAGTGATGATGCTTTATTGGACAGAATCACGGGTAACAAAATACGGGTCAACCATTTCAAGCCAGAGAGAAAACAGCATAATATGGAATCAAAATAGCTGTGGTTATTTTGATTACCAGAAAAAAATTAAAAAGGGAGTCATCGGTAAGAAATTGCAAAATGTGCAATAAAAATCAATGGGGGCTATAATGAAAAAGGTTTTTTATTTTTAATGAAATTAAGTTTTTGCTCCATTGTGGAAATTATTCACTCACCTTTGTGTATAAATCTTGCAATAGAAGGTACAAGTATTTTTGAATATCTGTGTCTAATATAGAGTATACTTTTTTATTAATTTCCGGATAAAAATTGGTTGTTTTAATTATTAAAGCAAGCAAACTGAGCAAAGTTCCTTGACAAAATTACAATTTACAAAGCTTAAATACTTGAATTCTGAATGAATTTCCAGCAAGTAAAACAAAATGATCCAGAATAAGAATCGAGTCACTAAAAATTTACGTATATCAATAATTATGGTAGCATATATGGTTATCTGAGTTCAAGCTTGAGTATCACCTGGAAGCCATGTTTGAAACAAATGTCTTTTAAAAACAAAGGTTAATACATAAGGCAAAAGTGCTAACAAATTTAGTATCATTAGTAATTTCTATACATTAATAATAAAAAACCTATTCGTATTAAAACCCTATCATAGGGCTACATTTTGGGTAACCCTATTTTATTAATTAAATTTATTCTGTATATATTTCTATTCTATTGTGTATATAATGCTTTATCCTAATTACTAACAATGTTTTTTTCTGTTTATCATTTAGTTTCATGAAGCAATTATCTTTACAACCAGTTTCCAAAATAAGTCGAAGTGATTTCACTAATATTAATTTAAAGGTAAGTTGGTAATTTTTTTAAAATTTCATACTTACATTTTTTCTATAAGCTTATTGATTATTATTAAATGATCACTTGTAAGAAGAGCTGAAGAAATTTTTTTTATAATGGAGTGTTTGTGTAATTTTGTTTGATACATTTTATAAAAAAATAATTTATTTATTATCTAAATTATGGTTAGTGTAATTAGAATTAAAATTTAATTATAATTAAAATTATAATAAGTTCTAAGAAAGTGATTTTTTTAAAAATAAGTGAATGTAATTTTATGCATATTTAAGTATTAATTGGTTGGTTCAGTTTTTTATTTTTTTATTTGTCATTATCATACTTATTTTTATTTTAGTAATTTCCTTTACACTCATTTATATAGGCAGATAGTATTTCTTCTGATACATCTTCTCTATTGTTTAATCGCATATTCATGGTATATAAATATGTTTAGGTGTAATAATCTTTAGGTTATCATTAGTTGTTAACTTTTCATTGTATATTTGCTTAATACTCCAAACAAAAACTCTTGTATCTTTGAATAGTTCAAAACTTTGTTTAGTGTAATTTATGGATTATCAAATCATATTATCTGGTGTGGACAGGATTTTCTCAATCTTGGAAGTGGTACACTCTGTTTAATAGATAACCAGTTACTGCAAATAACAGAAATTCTGAAATGCTTTTGTTTGGTCTGTTTTGTATTAATTCCATGTATCTGTAAAGTAAGATTCAAAATATTTGATTTTTAACAAAATTTGCTTTATTTAAGATTTTAGTTTTATGATTATAAAAAAATATTTTTTAAAATATATTTTTATGAAAATTAAAAAAAATGAATTGTACACTTCTACTAACAATATCCAGTGTTGGAATGTATATCCATACAGATGTCATAAACCCACCTGATGTTCTTTTGTGTTTTGATGTACGTGAGGATTGTGTAAGTCATTCAATCAAGAAGTGTGGCCAGAGAATTGGATCTTGCATTTTCGGGTTATGTTGGTAAATTTTCAGTGTGTGTGTAGGCTCCTTGTTCAGAGTTTACAGTAATCATCAGTATTCTTTCAACATAAAAAGCAGTAAATACCAATATGATTTGCATATGTGTGGATTTTAATCACTGAAGTACCAATTTGTAAATTATTACTTGATTATTACCATAATCAGACAGTTATTTTGCATTGTGTAGTTCATTAATTGTTGAAAAATCTTATCACTAATACTTTAATGTGTTAATATAACAATTGTAATATTGTTCTGTTACAGGACCATGTTGACCAGAGTGCAAAAAGATCATATAAATCTCGTCAAGATCGTAATGAAAAACATAAAGGTAGATACTTTTATTGGTTTTCTTACACTAGCATTGCAGTATGTGTTTATAGATTATAAAGTCTAGAGATTATAATTATTTTTTCTTTAGAGACAATTGCTTTTTCCGCATTTGGTATTATACATCTCTGGTAAAGAAATATTGAGACTGTGCAGTTGAATGTAATAGGTTCAAGGACATACAAAAGCATTTAATACATTATGAAAACCTAAATGTTCAGGCTAATTAAGTGGTGAAGGGATCTTAAGTTATATAGAAAGATAAGAAAATCTTTATTGAAAAATCTTAATTATTTACTTTTATGGAAAATGGGAACTACTTTTCAAATGACTATTGTACCATTGGATTTATTTGAATAAATATTTAAATCTAATTATAAGATATAATTACTTCTAATCAGACTTGAATAACCACTATCTATTTCATCACAATTATTCATTCTATGTAATTAAAAAATATATAACAACATTTTTTTTTAATGATAACTGCTGATTAGTTTTGTCATTATTTCAGTTAAAAGTAGAAAAATATTATAAAAAATAATTTTTTCCAATATTATTAATATACTATGGTGTACATTGAAAAAGTTGATAAAAAATAACTCATAAGTGTTTCTTTTAACGCACAACAAAAAAAAAGCAGCCCAATTTAAAGAAAGATAATGTCCTATATTTAATGTGATTAGTTATAAATATTACAATTATCTATGCAAACACTTTTAAAATCAAATTTTTTCATAAGAAATGTGTGTTTAACTTATCCACCATTTTTACAAAGCAATCCTTTACCCCCTTTTTCATATTCTGTACAACCTTTTGATGAATACCTCTTCCAATTTCTCATAATTCATGAAATGTGTTGGCTTTCAGTTCTTTAATGGTGTGTGAATTATTTTTGAGCTAGCCATAAGCCAGTCTGTATTACTCTTTCACTAAAGAAATTTCTCAGAAGGTCCATTGTTGCTCTTGCGTGCGACATGTGGCCCCATCTTGTTGAAAACACGAATCTCATTTAAATTTTCAATAACTGTTACAGTTTCTTGGTAGAGGTCTACATTATGAGTATTTTCAAAGAATAAGGAGCCAGTTATACTTCCCCTGGAAATTGCACATCACACACCAGTTTTATGTGGGTGTAGAAGTCATCATTAATAGATGATGTGAGCATTGTTGGAGCTCCAGTAGTGATGATTCATGTAACCAACACTCAATCAACACTCAATTGAAATCAACACTCAATCTGTAAAAAGTTGTATTATCTCAATCTGTATTATCCAACACTTAATGTTCTCCTGAACAAATAAGATCATTCTTATTTGTTATTATCGTATACAGAATATGAGTTCTAATTTTATTATGTTATAAAATTGAGCTGTAATATTTAGATTATATCAGAAACCTGTATGAGTTTAATATGAGTCATCATATTAAAAATTACATTTGTTTAGATTACATTTTGATTAAATCACATAAAAGGAATTTTATCTTCTAAGAATGAGAATAGCTCATAATAAAAAATATAATGGATAAATTGCCAGTATTTTTATAATTTTTGGAGAAGATTCATTAACACAAGTTTTTTTTTTAGATAAACCGTATTCTAGAACTTCAAAAAAGTCTTCAAAAAATTCTGGCCAATCTGTACCTCAAGTACCACCAAAAAGAATCATCAGAAAAAAGAAAAATAGGAAGGAGTAAGAATATACTAGGAATATGACTAAAGTAAGTAATATGCTAGTTGAATATTTATAAATAAAGTTAATAGCAGAAGCAGGTTCTATTAACTGTATGGATTATATTAATTACTACATGACTGTGCACAAATAATGGGATCTTATGTCTAAAAAAAAAATCAATTTCCATTGTATTATGGTTTTATTACCTTGTAATCTTCCTCTCTTGAATGGAATTTGTTGCACAATTTTCAGTTCAAGATTAAAAAAGATACTGCTAATTACAAACAAGTGATGATTAAAAATTAAAGAAATCTTTTGTTCTTTCATAAATTAATCTTTTTTGTTGCAATTGCTATATAATGGCTGTACATTCTTGTACGAGTACTGCTGGTGGTTAATAGATAGGTCTTCAGGAATAATGTGCTCAGGCATTCCTTTTGGATATTTAGTACAAATTCTGAAATTACAGTCTTACAAAACAGCATATTCATGATACGCCACCAGTCACTGTCAGCACTAACTCTAAAATAGTGAGCAATTGTAATTTTCAACAAAAACTGGTAAATTTGTGATAGGAACATGTCCTAGATATGCTAGGATACCGTCTTGAATTTTCCTCGTGGTACTGCTAAAGTGTATCCGCCTGCTGATGCTTGTACAACACAATGCACTACATCCTCATAAGTATCAATAGTGGCATTAATGTATTTCTGTTTAATCAACCCTAATATACCATCAGATGCAATTCCATTATGACCGGTAAGGAGAAACTAAAAAAAAATTTCTTATTTCTCCCAGTTTTATTTGCTAGTCAAGGTATCATAAAATTTTACTGTTTTTGTTTTGGCTCACACAGTTATCAGCAAAGAGCCGTAATACGTCAACTTTTTTTATTTTCTTAATAATAATGCAATGTACTTGCAGCACTATTTGGGCCTTTTCCAAAGCAATTCTCTTCATCCATAATAACCAAATACTACTGACCTAATCCTTCATTATATATACTAAAACGCCTAATTTTTTTAACAGATGTAAAGTATGCGATATCTATCATGTGTGATGATTGATAGCTTAGTTTCTGTTCGCAATCAAATGATAGAACTGGTTTTACTATTCACATGTGCTTTTGCAATCTGAGTCTGATAAAGTTGTCTTTGAACCCTCTAACCCTCTCCAAGTGAGTTGTGTCATTATTTTGCTATATATTATTGTTTAATTGGAACAAAATATAACAAACAACTCGTTCGGAAAGACTAAAATTCAAGCAAGCTACTCAATGGTTAACAGCGACTCTATTTAGAGTAACATTACTGGGGTATCTCATTGTAGGGGATCAAAAGTTTTTCCAAACCACTAGGATCGACAGTTTTCAAGATATTTGGGATTTTTAATCAGAAAATTGAGATCCGATGGTAAATTTAAAAAAATATTTTTCACAATCTAAGTCGCTATTGTACATCATAAATGGATTGTGTACACACGCACACACAAAAGTATTTATTTTATTTAATTATTATTTATATTAATTATTTTTTAATTTGTGTTATAAAAAAAAGAAAACAAAGACATTCTTATTTTTAAAGAAAATATTATTTTCTTTATTTATTTATTTTTAATTTATTAATATTTTAATTAACGATTTTTTCGTGGTTTATGTAAAAAAAAGTTCGCATTCTTGACTTGGCAGATGGTGTGGTCGTCATGCTTTACAGTTTGATTTCTGCAAAAAGTAAAACATGCAATTGTAGCCTGCACAATATGATGAAATATAGTTAGTGGTAAAAGAATAAATGATGAAAACAGAGTAAAAATGACGTAACAGAGTAAAAATCAGTTTGTGCTTAACAAAGCTGTATTACAGATTATTATGTTAGTGTATAGTTTTAACCTATCACAAGAAGCTTAACTATTACTATAAATAACTCTCGTTTGTCATTTACTTTTCTTTTTTTAACTCTTGTTTTCTCCTTTTTTTTCAGTTTTAAGTGGAGATTTCATCAAATATAACTAAAAAAATTAATACTTATAAACTTTTAAAATCATCAAAATTAATTAAAATCTGTGGCTTCTTCTTCTACTACTACTACTAATGGATAACATATTATAATTAGAGAAAAGGCTAAGTGCACTAGGCCTACGTGGGATAGCACTATAAAAAAAACGCGCCAAATGCTGTACCTCAAGGTGGTGTGGAAACCAGCTACCAAAATAGACTTAACACAAATTTTTGTACTTCATATAAAGATGGGTAAGATTGTAAAGATGATTCTGGTAATAATATTAGAAATAGAGTTCTTTCCAGGAAATTTATTCACTTATGCTGTTATCATACATTATTGTAAAATCATCACTCAGTGCATGATTAACATCAAGGAGGATGTGATTTGTAATAAATATTTTACTGTTTATTTTTCTGATGAAATTTGCTTTTTTATTTATTTATTTGTAAAATAATCATAGTGTTTGACAAATATATATATATATATAGATATTTTAATTTAGAAGTTCATAATTATAATTCAGGATATGGAACAAGTAGGTTTGTGGAAATTGATAGAAAAACATTTTTTGAATACAGGGCAAAAATTCAGAAGGAATCACCATGTGAAAACGGTACAGGGGTATCATTTATGATAAAAAGAATATTCAAATATAATAAATAATTATATTATAATAAAATATATGTCATGATATAATATGATATATAATAATATAAAATGGGGTATGATAAAGTAACACCAAAAATAGGCTGTCAGGTCATGATTGATGCCCATAAATATGTATCAAATATACTGATATAAATTAATGTGTAGATTTTTCCATAAGTTTATATTCATGAATGTGCAATTTTTTGTAAAAAACAGTAATTATTTATCCTTAAAAAATAACAATGTTTACTCCTTGTCTTTGTGTAACACAATACAATACTACTAAAGCTTAACAAGAAACTTATACTTTTATTGCCATATTTTATATACCTTATCTTGCCTGCTGGTTATCCACTGTATAAATGTATATGTTTAATAAATCATTTTCTTAATTCGTGTAAAACTAAAATTCTAAACCTTCTCTTTTATAATTATATATGAGATTATAATTTGTCATTTATTTGTCATTTAACCTGTCACCTGCTGTAAATCGTTCTGCACCTCCCACTGTTCATATATATAATTTCTTTCTAAATGTTTCATATTGTTGTTGAAAAAGTACCTCTTTATGGATTACTGAATAGAATAATACGACTTAATTTTTTTCTATTACCCTAACTTCAATATTGAAATTTAATATTTGTATTTTTTAATACCCGTTTTCACCTGGATTGTCATCGATCACAATTTGATTCCATTTGCTATTCATCAGTAACTTTTAATTTACAAAATTTCCATTTAAACATTTTATATCATTTTATCAAACATCCTTTTCTGCATCTTTGTTTCAATAGAATAATTTATAGAGCTTTTTTTAACTCTTACCCGGATCGGCCATATCATGCTGTGAAAATGAATTCTTAAGAAAATCTTAAAAAGGGTAATGAAGAGGTCTGGATAGTAATGCAAACATCTGCACAAGTACAAAAGGGGAAAAAAAGAAATATGGAAAATATAAGTAAAATCATTATCATTATAAACTCTCTTGAGTAATTTATTCCTATGAAAAATCTAATTCTATTTAATTATCAAAAGTAATAGAAATTTTTCCCCCAAAGTTATACTTTGAAAACAATAAAAAGGATTAAAGTTTTAAATCATGTAATTGTAAAAAGGGATATGTGTATATAAATGGGTATAATATTTGTATAAATGTATATTAGGGGTGATATATAAATATTAAGCTAGAAATAGATGTATCATAATATTTATAATTATTCGCTATTTATTTTTTTTTTTGTCTTTTCAGCTCATCACTTCACTTCAGCGGCTGAAGTCCTCCTACATTCTACCATACAAACCAACATTATTTATTTATATACTATATATATATTTTTTTTGTTTTTAATTAGACCATATAAAAATACATTTATTAGTTCAAAATGTTTTTATAAAATTCTATTTGTAATATTATTGATCCGGTTTTTAAAATTACCCTTTTTTATAAATTATTTAAATTTTATTCGTTTCATATACAAAATTAATCTTGTTCGAAAATTTAAAACGCAAGTAAAGATATAGTGGCAATTTATTTTATTTTTTATATTATCATTTACATATTTTTAAATTGTGGGGAAATAAAGTGATTGGTGTAAATAAAGAGTGAAATTGAAGTGCGATGAAGATCAAATTGTGAAATGAACAATATATCCCTCACTACAAAAATATACAATCTGTAAATAAAAATGAGACATCTGAAATTATACAGTTTACCCGATTATATTCAACATCTCATCAACTTTTCACTTCATGCTGCATCCTATGCCTTCATAGTAACAGATCGACCGATTTTTTTCAGCTGCTTGATGGATTTGATCTTTGGATTAGCTGTGGTGATAAATGCAATGCTGTGTAGCCAAATGGTAAAATATGAAGGTACTACTAATTCTTTACTACATTATATATATTTCATGATAATATTAATATTTATTAAAAGACTACATTCATTTATGTAATGTTTAGCTTCAGTTAGAGCGACCAAATAATGGAGCTCCTTGCTCTGTGACTTCAACCAACCATTATCACTTAACTTGTACAAGGGCCAGGGTCAGAGCATTAGCCCATCTGGGCTAGTATAGTGGTTAACTCATTGCAAATATTTGGATACTAGATTTTGGATACCGGTGGTGTTTGTGTTTGGGTTTCATTTAACAGCAGTAGTATGAAAACCTTACATCCTGGATCACTAATACATTCGAAAGAACAAATATTGCAATATATGAGGTCTCTTTTTCACAAGATCGACAGCCACTTTTCACTTAAATCTCACCACGCAAGTTACTACAAAAAGCAGTCCAAAACACGACTGTTTTTTCCACTAATCGATTTCAATAAACTGATCTAGCATGTAACTTATTCAAATACATTAAAGAAAATTGATCCAGAATGTAAGGTTTCTTTTCACGAGCGCTGATTGGTCTACTGATCACCCGCCAAATTTAAATCCAAAAAATTTAAAATTAAAAAAAGGGCGTAACTCAAAAATGGTGCGTCCTAGTCATTTTTAACGCGATTTGGAAAGGCTTAACCAAAAGGGTACTTTCCAGTTTTTTGAATTGATAGTTACTAGTTTCATCCGCCTACATCCACCCAATCTCAAGATCCGCACTTTTCACAACATTTTTTTGAAATTGATGATGAAATAAAATGACATTATATAAAATATAATTATATTATATTTTAAATAAAAGTTAATTTAATGTTATATAATGTTAAATTTTATTAGCATGGTGGTCAAAATGTTACTGAAGTATTTGAATATATATTGCTTGCTTTAGCGATGAATCTCTTGTCTGACAGCAGTTTGAAAGTATAATGAAACCATGTTCGCGCTTCATTTTTGAAAAATCGTTGTAGAAAATACTTACAAAGTAGATGGTATATAAATATTTCATGAATTTTAAATACTATAGCAAAGTAAGTGGAAGCCTATATTATATTGTAAAAATAATATAAAATACATGATTCAGTTAATATTATAAAAAACGTAAGTATGATATAAAAAAACAAAGAATATTGAAGATTACTAAAAGGAAGACCCCAGGGGGTATACGAATTTCCTGTAAGTACTGATTTTTGTTACTATTCAACATTATTCTTAGCTGAAAATTTTAGCTTGGCTGAATAGGTTCATATAACATACATTCCTGGATGCGTAATAGATCTGTTTCTGTGGAGCTTAATTCACAATATTTCTGCTTCTATTCTTGGTAAAAGCGCTCTGATCTTGCACGAGAGGAACCCTGCTGCCTTAAAAGGGGCTTAGGATTTCTTTGAGCGAATTGTCTTGTTTAGCAATCCTTCTGTGGTTTACTCCTTTCTAATCTCCACTTTTTCCTTTATTTTCTTTTAACTTGATCTACTAAATCTCACTGGATATCTAAGGATCCGTGGGACGTTAAAAATTCAGTGTTCTTGGTATCTATCTAGTCTGGAGGAGGGTATAGCTTTTGAACCTATCTAGCTAGTGATTATATTTCTGCAAAAAATGTCTATAAAGAGTTCTACCTCAGGCTGAATCTTTAATAAGTAATTTAATCTCATATTACTTAAGTGAGGAGATTTCTCATCAGATATAGGAAGAAATTTTTCAACATCCACACATTTTCATATTGTTTTCTAGCAATGTTGGATTAGATGGCGGTTTAGGTACAGGTACAGGTAACTCCTACCCATCTAGTACCGACTTTAGAGCTGGGAATACACCCGCATATTTTATGAACTTTTTGTTTTTGAATGAAAATCCAAATATATATGTCATGTAAAAGTAGCAGTCTGTGAAGTGTGATCCTTAGGTTCACACCAAACCATCGGTACAATAAATGGGATGGCTTGTCGTTTCCCCTTCAACTGTTCAGTTACTGAGCACAATATAGAAATAACGTGAGGCACCCAGATTTTATTTTGATCCCTGAGTGCACAATCAAAATGAAATGTATAAGCTGTTATTATCAAATCATAAATAAGTCTTTCTTTGAGATTTATGAGATTTACCTCTAATGTAACAATAATTGAACATCCACGAATGTTTGCAGAGGCTATGTAGGAAATCAAAATCTCTTGTGTTAATACACAAAAGATTTTTTTTCTATATTTAGTGTTTTTTTTATATTTTCATAAATTCTTCATAATTGTAGAAATACAAAATCATTTTCTTATAACAGTCTGAACACAACATATAGTATAGACAATTGAAGCTAGACTGAATATGATAAGCTCTGTTGTAGGCAAATCCGATGTCTGTTTAATTTCATCTTGTGTCTACTTCTCATGATACAGTGTATATATAATTTATTTATTTTTTCTTTATTAAGCATATCTGCATATTGTTTAAAAGTAAATATACAAAACTATTCTTAATTGAAACCAATAGTAGATCAAAATGAGTAGATCAAAAGCATCACAAATTTACTATATATGTAATACCTTTACATAGTAACACACTTTCAATAGCATATTTGAGATAAGCATCCAAATTGCAGTGAGGAAAGTTGTGTAACATGCTAAATACAAAATTTGTGTTGTGTTATTTCAACATTTCACAATATGTTTAAATTTAAACAAACAATGTTTTATTTACATTTAATAAAATATTTGATTATTAGTATGTTATTTAAAACAAATAATTTTAATTAACTATTTCACATCTGCAACGATATTAGATTAGAAGAATTAATTAGATTTTGACAACATTTTTAGTAAGTAGAAGCAAAGTATATAATGCGCTGTCACCAATTAGCTATCTATTAGATTACACATCATTTATACTCATCCACATCTTCCTCATTCATTCTCTGAAGTATTATGTGAAAGGTATTTACTGGATGCTAAACAGGAAAAAGAAAGATAATTCACATAAGAGATGAAGCATATACTGGCAGGTTTTAATGTGTTTATTAAATTGTGAAGTGATCTGCTTAATTTTCAAGGGAAAATTTTTTACATTTTATGGGATAAGAGTAACATCTTCAGTTTCGCTGTTGGGATATGATATTTATAACCACTGATATTCTAATGCAGAATTTCCAAAATTTGCTGGAGTATTATAATTTTCAAATTATATAAAAATCACTTATCATTTTTTTTTTTAACTGTTTCAACGAATGAAAACGTCTTTATTTATTAATCACTAAAAATTTCTGTACCTGCATCTGCCGTATAGTTTCTGCCTTAACTTAGTTTGAAATTATATGTTAGTGAATGATGTAATTTTGTCATTAAAAAATTCGTAAGTGTTTTCTTAAGTGAAAAAATATAATTTTAATAGATCATATGAGATGAAGAGGTAATAATGATTTGAAAATTAATGTAATCAAAGTTTATTTATTGACCAGTAAAGAAAAATTCTATTTAAAATGAAGCTTTTGGCATTTTGTAATGTCATTTAGGAGAGGTACAGTGGTGGGAAGGTTTCTGTTATCAACCATAATTTCTAAAAAAAACCGAATCGCCTTCCAGCTGCTGTTGATGTAGCCTACCGTCGACATAATCCGATGTAGCCTACCATCGACATAATCCGATGTAGCCTACCATTGACATAATCTGTCACTTCCAATCTATTCTCAACATCACATAAAATACATTTTCATGATTTATTGCACTTTTAAAAGTAACATTTGTCTCTGATATCATTCTGTTATATAGCATATTCTTCATCTTTTGCATTTATTATTTTTCATTTTACCTTCAAATATCTTTTGTGAACAAAAAGAAAATAAAAACACAAGAAATAATGGGGATATAGTGGTTGTAACTTTGTAAAAAAAACTTATGTGGTTACCACATAATTTCCTTGTTCGCCTATTAAATTACATATACACATTTTTTAATATGAAAAGGACATAAAATTTTATTTCATTAATAACTTCTGATATTTTTCATATATTTTTTTTATTATTATTGTCAAATAATTATTTAACGTAAAAATCTTTTTACAGTCAGAGGTCAACAATTATTAATAAATCAATATATTTAAATTTAAAAAAAAATGTTAAAAAAGAAAAAAGAGGTGAAGTCAAATTCGAACTGATGTGCCTTCCCCTTGCAAAAGCCAAATATTTCATTAATTAAAATTTTATTTGGCTATAACTTTGGAAGCAATGAAAATAAGTACCACTTATTGATGTATTGTTGAAAAGCTCTCAATGAGGGATCTTAATACTACAGTTAAGAAAAAATCCAAGATTCAAATTTTTTGAAGGTTTTTCGGTTTTTTATCAGTAATTTATTAACGAAATTCGACGGGCCTAAATTATTAGTACTGATCCCAGTAGGAGAAGATACCCACCACGTGACAGTTGCGATCGCCACACTACCGCCTCTGTACATAGTCCTTATGGATTTTACCGAAGGGCCTCTTAAAAATCTTCGCAAAAGGCATCTCTAGGGCTTGATCTAGCCTCAGTCAAGATGCCACCATTGCGAATGCCACGTGTGATATTCCAAAATGTGTAACAAAAATATCGTTAGGCAAAATGGGATGCCGAGCGAGCGAGCGAGACTGTTTCGGGAGCATGGCAAAGATGGCACGGCGCGAGCACCTCTACCGCTGTATATCACAGACCAATGCTGAACAAAGTTTTCTTGGACTTTTAGTCGAAATAAATATCATGTACCATTTAGTGTCTGTTTTATGTTAAAATAAAATTTAGTACGCTTTCAATGTCTCGTTTTTATGTCAATCCGAACACTAAAATGGAATGGAATGGAATGGAATGCAAAGTTGGCAGGAGTTTATTACTCCCTACTCCATCGCAGAACCTGGACAGAGTCCCTTGCTGCTGGATCATTCTAATCGGGCTTGTTTTTTTAAAAGGGTTATTTTTAATCTCGGATCTAGTTTTTCAAGTTTTGTCTATTATTAATTTAGTGAATTTAAGACGGATTTAATTGCATTCCAATCCGTTGTTAAACCAGCGTTATCGAACCCATTTTATGGGCCGACCGCGGAAGGCTAGGCTTATAAAGCCTGTCCTCCCGACGTAATTCCCCTTCAGACCGTCCACTGAAGTCCTTTCGGTGCTAACTCTTTAATAGGCTAGCAGGAATACGCCACAACGGGGCACTAGCTATAAGGAGGGAGCAATGCGTCCCCTTTTCCGGAGGAGTCGAAATTGCTGGGTTATTTTGTCCTACTGTAAGTTTTAAAAAAGGAGAGGTTGTGTAGAAGCTCTTCATCCGCTTCTGGTATGGCTGCCCTTCAGGACGTATCTCTGCTGGGCTCTGTTCCGGACTCCAGTCCGTGATGTTGAGGCGAGTGGTTGGTCTTCCTTCTTCTTCTCCCTCTTCTTCTTCCGAAGACCTGTTCGTTCTTCTTTGGCCTGCAGTTTCCAAGAATTGGTAGTAACCGAAGTTACATACCATTAACCTTGACATTCCCGAGGCCCCGAAGGGCTGAACGGGGGAAAGTGCAGGTTTCTTCGTTCTTCTGTGCTGTCAGTGGCTGTTGGGCAGGTGGCTGCTGGGCTTGCGACTGCTGGGCTGATGGCTGCTGGGCTCGTTCCCTCTTTCTTCTTTCTTGAAAGGAAAGGAAGGTAATAGGGAACTTACAAATGGTGATACCTATTCGCGATCGCGGTTTTGGGGCGGCGATTTTCTGGAAAGAAGTAAACAGTAATTATTCACTCCACGTAATTATTAACCTTCAGACACGCGTGTCTGAAGGTTAATAAGAAGGGGTTGGGGGGACCGCGTGGCCGCAGTGAAGAAACCATTTGTTTTTGTGGTGGCTGTTGGCATCTGCAACAAAAGAAGCAGAACACACACACGAAAAAAAAAAAAAAAAAAAAAAAAAATCTAATTTTTACTTTCCTTTCGACTGGCAGGATGAGACGGCACGACGAGTCGTTCCGCATCCACGTTTCTCCCGTTTCTGAAACAAGAGAAACAGAACAAAACACACGCGGAAAAAAAAAAAAAATTTAAATTTAGACCGTGTTTTTGTTTTATGCGCGACTTACCGTATTTGAAGTCTTCAAACTATATAACTCGCGAAAAACTATTCACTCGCGACCCCGGAAACGCGTCTGACGCACTATTCCGTTTATGGCTCATGCGATATGGAGGCCCCTAAGCCTGGTTTGTCGATTTTCGGCTACCGCACCGCACCATCACGGTGGTTCGTCCAGTACGGCGTGAGGCCGCTTCCTTACAACTGTCGGAGTTGGGTCCTCTCGGCAGATGTCCCGAAGATGACTGTGTTCGGACACAGCCGCTCTCCCGAACAGTCTGCGCGCCTGCGCCACCCCCACCTCAGACACGGATTGAAATCTCGCATCAGATCGGAGAGTGGCGTTCCTGACGAACCACGGAGCTCCAAAGATCGTCCGCAACGCGATGTTTTGGACGGCCTCGATCTTCTTTTGAAGCGAGGAGCTCAACACTGCCCCCCATGCCGGGTAAGCATATGTTAGAATCGGCAGTACGTACAGCCGAAAAATGAGGAGCTTAGTTGCCAGTGGGTACGGGCTGGCACTGTTCAGCACTGGGTATAGCGAGGCTCTGGCGGCCTTAGCCCTCCGGGTCGCATAATTTACATGTTCGCCGAAGGTAAGCCGCCTGTCCAACACCACCCCCAGGTACTTAACTGTTTTCTCAAAAGGGATTTTCTCCACTGAGATTTCCAGCTCTCTGGTCGGTTTTCGTGTCTTGCATGTGAACATCACGGCCACCGATTTTTCACCGTTGACCCTGATTCTCCACATGTCGAGCCACGGTTCCACTAAGTCCAGCTGCCTTTGGAGCCTCCGGACCGCGTAATCCACATTTGCGGATTCGTAGAAATATGCCGTGTCGTCTGCGTATAAAGGGCCGTTTTGACCCCTTCCGACAGCGGCATATCGTTCACGTACAAAGTGTACAAGAACGGGGAAAGTACTGCTCCTTGGGGAACCCCAGCGGCTATTTCTCTGGTAGAGGAAATCGTTTCCCCTACGCGCACGACAAAATGTCGGTCTAGCAGATATGACCGCATCAGTCTGACATAGCGGTACGGGATCGCCGATCGCGCTAGCTTATAAAGCAGCCCGCTATGCCAAACTTTGTCAAAGGCCTTGGCCACATCCAGAAAAACGGCTGCAGTCACCCGTTTCCTGTTCAGGCCTCCGACAAGGTCGTCTATTATTTTTACCAGTTGGAGGGTGGTTGAGTGACCCTCCCTGAACCCAAATTGCTCGGGCCGCACTTCTCCCTCCATGTATCGCCTCAGTTTTTCGAGAAAAATCCTCTCGAACAACTTAGACAATACCGGTAACAGGGAGATTGGCCTATAATTCCGTGGGAAAAGTAAACTTTTCCCCGGTTTGGGTAAACATACGACTTTGGCCGGTTTCCAACAATTCGGGAACTATCCAACGTACAAAATGGACGTGAATATCACCGAAATTGCTGTAATCACGGAGGCCGGTATGTTCCGGAATGCACGGGCGCTGATCCCGTCGACACCCGGGGCCTTGTCGGGGCTTGTGGCCTTAATGGCTGCGGAAACTTCCGCTTCAGTGACTTGGTCAATCTCTAGTGGGGCGTCCTCCACCTGTGAGAAATAATCTACAAGAAAGGATTCCACCTCGGGTGTGCTCGTCGTTCGGGGAGGGAGGGGGGTTTGGAGTGAACTGCTCCTCCAAGGTATCGGCGAATACCTCGGCCCTCTCCGCCTCCGAGTATGTAAGAAAACCTCGCTGCCCCACAACCGGATGGCGAGGCTTCTTCCCTTCTCGCAGTCTCCTGTTCAACCTGAACACCGAGGAGATGTCGTCAGAGACCGAGGCGAGGTATTCGTTCCACGAATCCTCTCGATGGCTTGTCAGCAGTTGTTTTACCCTGTCCGTTTGATTGTAAAAGCCCCGCTTATCAGCGGGGGACAGGGTGATTCGATATCTCCTCCTCAGTCTTCGTTTCTCCGTTATGGCTTCGGAGATGTGAGGAGGGAGGTCGTTTCGAACAACTGCTCGAGTTTTGGCCGATGAGCTGCCTGCCAGGGCCTCGGTCATTGACGACGTGACGCGCCCGACAGTGTCGTCGATTTCCTCCGGGGTGTTCAGGAGCTCAGGATTCACCGACCTGTACTCCCGCTGGAGGGTCTCGTAGAACCTTTTCCAGTTGACTGACCTTCGGGGTATAGGCGGGGGATCTCGGCCACCCCCTGCCTGACCTAGTTCCAACAGGACAGGGGAATGGTCCGAGCTGAGGTCTTCTATCGTTTCAATCATGAATGGGAGGGTACCCCCCTTCATGACTGCGATATCCAGCACGTCAGGCCTAGATCTGCCTGAGCGATGCACGAACGTGGGCACCTCAGGGCCTACGATGACCAAGCGGCGGGCTCTCGCCCTTTCGTACAGCAATCTGCCATTCGGATTTGTCAGAATGCTGTTCCATGACACGTGTTTGGCATTGAGGTCGCCCATGAGTATCATGGGCCCATCCCAATTTTCCAGCACGGCATCCAGATCTGCGCCGGTTACCGCGTCGTTCGGCTTGCTATAAGCCAAAACCAGCCGATACACCGTGCCCAGATGCTTCACATGTACACACGTTTGTATGAAGAACAACGCGCGTATGCATGTGGCGTCTGTGGACTAAAACCGCAGTTCCACCAGAGGTGCGAGATCCGGGTCGAACTGGCCTATCCGTCCTATATGTAAAATAGTTCCGAAGGGTCAGTTGCTTGTTTGGGTTCAAGCACGTCTCAAACAACAGTATCACGTCTATCAGTAGATCCTCGGCCAGACGGCATGAACACTAAAAGCGACTCGGACTGACATACATACTGACCAATTTCTCTGTAGCGTTGGCCAAACGAAGGAACTAAAATTTTTCATCGAAAACTTCCACAAAAATTGAAATATATATATAAACTTTTGAACTGACGGTGGTTTTGGGGTTTGTCATATGTGACACACGAAGATATATAGAAATTTTCCGTAAGTCGAATGATGTTACCCATTGCAGTAGGTAGCATACTTTTGAAATTCCCTGAAAATAGGATGGTGGTACTCCCATTTCATTGTACCAGAGAAGTTGCTATCTGTAACTCGGAGGAACTTTATCCAAGGTCTGTAACGTTTTTTCACGTTAAATCAACGTCTGTGCGCCCCGACACAGCCATACCCGATTTTTAAAGTATATTTTTTAATGTTTTTCTTTTTTTTACAATAATTATTTATAATTCGGCAATTTTTTTCAGTAAATGAGGTTATTTGATATTTATTAGGTTTTGTGTAACAATCTAAAATGTGAGCCAATAAATGTTAGAAATTCGCTTTAGTTAGTTTTTATTTCTTATCTATGTTACTGTTAGTTACCATGATGTTCATTTTTATACATCATGGTAAAAATGAACATCATGGTAACTAACAATAACATAGATAAGAAATAAAAACTAACTAAAGCGAATTTCTAACATTAATTTGCTCACATTTTAGATTGTTACACTTTTCACAAAAACTAGCGTAAATTATTTTGCAAAGTACACAAAAAACGATATTTAATAACTTGGTTTACATAAGAAACACAAATTTCACACAGATAAGAAAACTAATAAACACCTTATTTTGTACACAAAACAAACATTTACTTGAAAAATACTTTGTATTTTTTCTTCTTTTTTTGTCTTCACTCATTTGACTGGTTAGATGCAGTTATCCAGGATTCCCATCTAGTGCTAGTCGTTTCATTTCGATCTAGTCCGTACATTTTACATCCCTAACAACTTATTTTACGTATTCCAAACGCGACCTGCCTGCGAAATTTTTCCCATCTACCTTTCCCTACAATATCAAAGCGGCTATTCCAGAATGTGTGGCCTAAAAGTCTGTCTCTTCTTTAACTATATTTTTCCAAACTCTTCTTTCTTCATCAATTTGCCGCAATACCTCTTCATTTGTCACTTTATTCACCCGTCCGATTTTTAATATTCTCCTATATACGTCATTTCAAAAGCTTCAACTTTTTTCTTCTTTAATAAAAAGATTAAAACGCAAAGGTCATAGGGAACATCCTTGTCGGACTCCCTTTTATATTACGGCTTGTTTTTTCTGTTCTTCGATGATTACTGTTGCAGTTGGTTCCTCTAAACGTTAGCGATTTTTTTTTATCTTTATACCTGAATCCTAAATTTTTCTTAAATGCTGAAAATTTTATTCCAGTCTACGTTATCAAATGCCTTTTCTAAGGATATAAGTGCCATGTATGTCGGTTTCTTTTTCTTTAATCTTCCTTCTATTATTAATCTGAGGGCTAAAATGGCTTCCTTTGTCCCTATACTTTTCCCCAACCCGATTTTGTCATTATTATTCTAACATTTTTGCAGAATTTCATAAAAATATGGTGCAAGGCCATAATTTATGACAATAGAGCATTTAGTAGCTGCAAGCTGGAATTTTGACGCTATGCAGCTGTCAGGAAAAATAATTTTAAAAGTTGTATTGATATCTTCGCATGAACTTAAGGATAACTTATTTTGGACAACATTGAGGACCCTCATAATCTCCGCCTTAGAAGCATCGTCTTTGTAGCAAAAGAAAGTAATTCCGTTGTCATTTTGCGTAAATGAAGTCGAGGATTCAAATGTATCATTTTCTGCTAAAATGCTATTAACAGCTGGCGAATTTAATATGCTGTGAAACAGTTCAGATTGTATTATTTTAGGTTCTTGCTTAACAGGTATCAAATTTAATGCGCTCTGACACTGCTCATGGTGTATTATTCACATATTTCCTTATCAGGTACCAAATATAATGTACTACGATTTTTTTTTTTTAATTATAAATTTTAATTTCATAGTAACATTATAAATAAATATGTTGTATGCAATTATAATACCTCTCAGGATTGCCGGGTATGTAAAGTATTCGTACCCCGCCAACAGCGTGACTACTTAAAAATGTATTTTTATTTTATTTTATTTTTTTAAATCTTATTCATTACATTAAATAAATTAATCTTTTAATTAAATGTAAGTTTAAGAAGTAAGTAAAGATATAGTTTCAATTGTTTGATTAAATGTATATTTAAAACAAGTAAAATCCAAGCTTTTAAATCTTTTTCTTATAGAACATAATATATATTTCTTTTTATAGTTTTTATATTAAATTTCATTCCTTTTTTTACTTTGATATTTATTATTTTTATAAAGGCTTTCTTAAGTTTTTTTATAAATAGCTAACCAAATTAAATGTTAAAGCATACCTATATTTATCTAATTACAATCTTAAAATTATTCTATTTTATCTTTTTTGAAGATATTTTAAATTTTGAATGCTCCTTCACTTTCCCTAGTCAGCGTTCAGCCATCTGCCATCTGCTTCAAAGAAGATGCACGCTTGCATGTTTAATATGCTGTTTAATAGGCGAATTTAATATGCTGTGATACAGTTCAGATTGTATTAGAAGTTTTAGAATTTTGTTTTACAGGTAGGAAGTGTAATATGCTCTACCACAATTCAGGGTGGCCGAAATCCTCCACTCTATCGTATAAATCAATTTTATTTATATTTATTTTTTTTGTATTACTTAGACTACTTAAAAATGTATTTTTTATTTTATTTTTTAAAATTTTATTCATTACATAAATCTTTTAATTAAATGTATATTTAAAAAAAGTAAAATCCGGGCTTTTAAATCTCTTTCTAATAGAATATAATACATATTTCTTTTTATCGTTTTTATATTAACGGAACGCAAGAATGTCGGGAGTTTAAATATTTCTCCCTACGGATCCCAGTGCCTGGACAACATCCCTTGCTGCCGTATCGTTTTATTATCGGGCGGATTTCATCGGTTATTTAGTGGCGGTTATAGATTTTAAGTTTTATTTATGGACGGATTTGGTAATTTGCGTTCCTATCCGTATGGACCATCGTGAAATTTATTTACTGGTTCTGATCGTGAGAGACTAAGCTTTTGAGCCTAGTAATCCCGGCGTGATTCCCCTTCAGTCCATCCGCTGAAGTTCTTTCGGTACCAGCACCTATGGGTTAGCAGGAATGCGCCTACCGGAGCTCTAGCTATTTGGAGGGAGAAATGCGCCCCGTTCTCCGGAGGGAGTCGTATATGCTGACTAAATGAAATTGTGGTCTCTTCGTGGGACGGTGTGGGGTGATGTCTAGCTTTTTATAATTTTCCCAAAATTTAATTGGGAAAACAGTAACTTTCGCGGCCGTAATTTTTGTTAGGTTTCCATTTATAGGTTACGCAATAATACAGGCTCATAAGCCTGGTTTTTTTGTAATTTTTTTACTCTCGAACCGCCTCTTCACGGTGGTTCGTTTAATATTGCATCAGGCCGTTTTCTTTTACCCTGTGGAGTACTGTCCTCTCGGCAGATGTCCCGGAGATTGGCGTGTTCGGACACGGCCGCTCTCCCGAACATTCTGCATGCCTGCCCCACCGCCACCTCGGATAGGGTTGTACTTCCGCATCGTAGTGCGAAGAGTGACTTTTCTGACGAACCACGGTGCTCCAAATATCGTCCGAAACGCTATGTTTTGGACGGCTTCTAATTTCTTTTGAAGCGTGGAGTTCAACAAAGCTCCCCATGCTGAGTAAGGATATGTTAGAATTGGCAGGACGTATAGCCGAAAAATGAGCAATTTGGTCACCAGTGGATATGGGCTGGCACTGTTCAGTACTGGGTATAGTGAGGCCCTGACGACCTTTGCCCTTTGGGTCACATATTTAACATGTTTTCCTAAGGTAAGCCGTTTGTCCGGGACTACTCCCAGCCCTACTTGACTGTTTTCCCAAAGGGGATTTTCTCTCCTGAGATTTCCAGCTGCCTGGCTGGAGCACATGTCTTGTATTGTAACACCAGTGCCACCGATTTTTCCCGTTGACCTTGATTCTCCACATATCGAGCCATGGCTCTTAATAGATCCAGTTGCCATTGGAGTCTCTCGATCGCGTAATCTACACTTCCGGATTCATAATGATATGCTCTGTCGTCTGCGTTTAGAGCTGTTTTGACTCCTTCCGACAGCGGCATATCGTTGACTTAGGCCGTGTACAAGAACGGCGAAAGCACTGCTCCTTGGATGACTACAGCGGCTACGTTTCTGGTGGAGGAGATTGTTCCCCCTACGTTCCCCCTATGCGTACAAAAAATTGTCGGTGTAGTAAATAAGACCATATCAATCTGACATAGTGACAGGAAATCGTCGTATGTGCGAGTTTATACAGCAAGCCGCTATGCCAAACTTTGTCAAAGTTTTTAGCCACATCTAGAAAAACGGTTACCACTTTTCTATTTAGGCTTCCGACAAGACTGTCGATTAATTTAACCAGTTGGTGACGTGAATATTGTAGTTGTGGTCGCTATAAGAGCGGGCGGAACATTCCGGAATGCGCGGGCACCGACCCCTTCAACACCCGGAGCCTTGTCGGGGCTTGTGGCTTTGATTGCAGCGGAAACCTCCGCCTCAGTGACATGATTTATTTCTAGTGGGGCGTCCTCCACCTGTGCTAAATAATCTACAAGGAAGGACTCCACTTCGGGTGTGGTCGTGGTTCGGGGCTGGAGGGGGGTTTGGAGTAAATTGGTTCTCCAGTGTGTTGGTGAAACCCTCCGCCCTTCCCGCCTCCGAATATGCCACAATGCCTCGTTGCCCCAGAACCGGGTGGCGGGGCTTTTTTCCTTCTCGTAGTTTTATTGTTTAGCCTGAACACCGAGGAGCGATCGTCTGAGACCGAGGCAAGGTATTCGTTCTACGAATCCTCTCGATGTTGTGCCAGCAGCTGTTTCACTCTGTCCGTTTGAATATAAAAAGCCCTTTTATCATCGGGGAACAGGGTGATTCGGTATCTCCTCCTCAGTCGGCGCTTTTCTGCTATAGCTTCAGAGACTTGAGGTGGTAGATTATTACGGGTAGGCCTCATGGTCTTTTCCGTAGAGCTGTTTCACAGAGCCTCAGTCATTGACGATGTGACGCGTTCGACCGTGTCGTCGATTTCCTCCGGTGTGGTCAAAAGTTCAGGATGCGCTGGTCTGTAAACCCGTTGGAGAGTTTCATAGAACCTTTTCCAATTCATTGATCTTCGGGGTATAGTCGGGGGGTCTCGGCTGCCTCCTGCTTGGCCCAACTCCAATAATGTAGGAGAGTGGTCCGAGCTGATGTCTTCTATCTTTCAATCATGACCACTCCGTTCATGATTGACCGCCGGTCATGTTACCGACTTCATGATTGCGATGTAGAGTACATCAGGTCTCGATCTGCTCGTTCGATGAAAGAAGGTGGGCACCTCGAGTCCTATGACGACTAACCGGCATACTCGTGCCCTTTCGTATAGGAATTTGTCATTTGCACTTGTCAGATTGCTATTCCAAGACTCGTGCTTAGCGTTGAAGTCGTCCATGAGTATCATTGGCCCATCCCAATTTTGTAGCACGGCATCTAGATCTGCGCTGTGTACTGCTGAGTTTGGTTTATTTAATCTCATTTATCTGAATTTTCTCTATATAGCCCTGAACTGGATGGCATCACTGATGTTGCAGTGCAGATCCTGGCCCATTTGTCCCGCACAAGCTTCAATATGCTGCCAACTACTGTTTAACACATAACTTTGTGCCAGATGCTTGGAAAGGAGTAGGCACCAGACCAGGAAGGTGTCGCTACCACTCTTTGTGCCTACTGATAATCACTAGGCAAGTGATTCGAGCACCTTTTCGTGGTTAGATTGACGACTGAGTTGAATGGTGGGGTAGGTTTGTGATAACCAATATGGATTTCGCAAAACATGTCCACGGTGCACGCTATCGTTCGAGTAATGAAGCTGGTCGATGAGGCTCCCGCTGGTTCCTGGCATACCAGAAGGATTCCGGTTGTTTTCCTTCTAGACGTTGAAAACGCTTTCAATAGCATGCCCTAGTATGCCCTAGCGAGTGATTCATGACAAACTGGAGGGACGTGGTATAAGCAAGTACCTGCTGCCGATCGTAAATCAGTACGTATCTCGGAAAGAATGCAAATTACCCACGAGGTGAAGTGTGGTGTGCTGCACGCCTCGGTTCTCGGTCCTCTGCTATAAAACGTCGTGTACGATGATGTGCTGAGGATCGGGCATCTGGAAGGGGTCACGGCTGTAGGCTTTGCAGATGACCTGATCCTTTTCTTTTCTTTTTTTCTTTTCTTTCTTTTTCCTGTTTAACCTCCGGTAACTACCGTTTAGATAATACTTCAGAGGAAGAATGAGGATGATATAATGAGTGTAAATGTAGTGTAGTTTTGTACATTCTCAGTTCGACCAATCCTGAGATGTGTGGTTAATTGAAACCCAACCACCAAAGAACACCGGTATCCACGATCTAGCATTCAAATCCATGTAAAAATAACTGGCTTTACTAGGAAGATGACCTGACCCTGGTAGTAGTTTGCAGTACAGAACACGAAGTAACTGAACGGAGCAATTCGCATGGCAAAGGGGTGGCTCGAGTCAAATGGCCTTAAATTGATTGGCAGAAAGGAATTCGGTGGTAGAGGATAGTCCCACTTAGTCCCACTAAGTAGTGGGACTAAGTACCTTGGTGATTGGTTGGATAGTTAGAGGATTTTTCTTGAGCACATTCGAGAGGCGGTTGGCAAGGCTAGGAGGACAGTTGGTGCCCTAGCCAAGCTAATGAGGAGAAACACGGCGGCCCATCAACCAGCAAGAGCAGCCTTCTCGCCTCTGTGGCGTGGTCAGTCTGTTTTTATGGGGCTTCGGTATGGATTAGAGTTGTTTGCACCAGATGGGCCAGAGAGCTCCTAGATGGGCTGCAGAGAATACTTGCCTTGTAGATTGGTTTTGTGTACAGGACTGTATCCAGTGAGGTTGTAAGAATGCAAATGAGCGGGCTATGAGACAGTGGGGTACAGTGGCCAGTGACGTGCATAAATGGATTATCAACCAGTGGCAGGAGAGATGGAGAGAGTCGAGGGCAAGTGAATGGACCAGATCCCTAATTCCACAAATTAATATTTGGATGAGGAGGAAGTTCAGAATCCTCTTATGAGCTGACAGTTTTTGAATGGCCATGACTGCTTTGGGGCACATCTTCATAGGATTGGGAAGAGGGCTTCTCCCCTATGCCACTATTGTGGGGGTCATTGACTCCCCAGAACATGTTATGGGAGAAAATACAAAAGAAGGGTATATATTTATTAAAGGCTTATTAAAATTGTATATCTGTTTCTTGATTTTAAACGCCAAAAATACTATCCTCATACCAACAAAAGAAGTGTTGACTGCAACAACGTCAATTTTGTCCTTTTACGCAAGGTCCTTTTGATTTATTTAAAAATCAAGAAACAGATATACAATTTTAATAAGCCTTTAATAAATATATACCCTTCTTTTGTATTTTCTCCCATAACATGTTCTGGGGAGTCAATGACCCCCACAATAGTGGCATAGGGGAGAAGCCCTCTTCCCAATCCTATGAAGATGTGCCCCAAAGCAGTCATGGCCATTCAAAAACTGTCAGCTCATAAGAGGATTCTGAACTTCCTCCTCATCCAAATATTAATTTGGATAAATCAAAAGGACCTTGCGTAAAAGGACAAAATTGACGTTGTTGCAGTCAACACTTCTTTTGTTGGTATGAGGATAGTATTTTTGGCGTTTAAAGACAAAATCAAAAATGATATGAGTGCATATCATTGAAGTAAGGTATAAAGAGAATTTTTGTGTAAGGGAAGTTGCGGACCTGATATATCCCATTTAATAAAAAATATTACGTCTGGAAATGACCAAATTAAATTTAACAATTTTAACTAATATTAATTAACAAGTTAATACCTTTTTCTGTCTTAGAGAATATAAATAATATTACCAAAATTTTTCTTACTTTTCAAAACTGAAAAATTAATTATATACGTTGTTTTAAGCAAGTAGTCAAATGACTGTATACTGTAATGGTTCCATTTATTTTCATAATAACAAAGAATAATAGATCAGTACTACCACTGTGTAATTTTGTTCTTTATGTGATTTCTCATTTTTTTTAATGTAATGTAAATTATAGAATTTTTTCAAAAATATTATAAATATTTAATTAAATATTTTATTGTATGCAACATAATTTTTTTTTTTTTAATACTTCGGTTTTAAATTAAACATATTTTTTCTTAATTTACATTTAATGAAAATTAAAATTTAACGTAGATTTTTTGCTACAGTTTATATGATACATGAAATTTTGTTTTTTAAATTTAAAATCTATTCTAGATAAATAATAATCTTCCATTTTACAAAATTTGTTTTATTCAAAAAATGGGGTCATGTATCCTTTTTTTGAAATGGATATGTCAATATGGCAAAATTTTTATAAAATTAATTGCTAATGAATTTTATACCGGAAAAAAGTATAAAATGTGTTAATATTTTCAATAATTTTATAGGAATTCCTATTTTATATTGCATCTAGATACATTATTTCTATAATTAGTAAATGTCATTTATATGTATTGAATAGACATGTCTTTTTCTTGCGCTTCGCTACCTTTAATGGTCTCCTGAAAATAAATACAAATACCTTAGTGCAATGAATATCTTGCAGGAACTATAACATTTAATTATTATTATTGTTGAAACAGGAAATATTTTTTAGAAACTGTTATTAAAAGAAAAGTTTGTATTTTGAATTATGAAAACCATAACGTGCAGTTTTATATCATATTTAAAATACACTTATTCTTTTTTAGTTTTTCAGATCATAGTAATTGTTTTATCTCCGCGCTGGAACAATCTAAATCTTCTTTCATACAAAATCATTGAACCAAATCTTATTGGACATCTTCTACACATTTTCACATCTACATTCAATTTCTATTTGTCATTCTCTAGAAAATTCTAGAGGTAAAATCCAATTATCACTTGCACTAATATTTTCCATAATTGCAGATGTATTCTTCATTTCTTTCTCAAGAGTTTATAATAATAAGAAATTATCGTTGATTTTAATTAAAGATAATTTAAAATTTATTTTTGTTTCCTATATTTATAAATTTTTCCTGGACGTCAGTTGTAGTTAACTGTTTTCGTTTCTGTGTCTCTCGATTGTAACCTGATAAAGAAATCTTTTGTAAAGCTGTTTTATCGTGTAATCAACCGATCCTGTTTTACTTATTTTGCCTAAATTTATTTTAATTTTTTTTAGTTCATCAATAAATACCAACAGAATATTCAAATCCAAATAAAACTTGTTCTAATACCATGTTTAGTGAATTACCAACGAGCACATAAATTTCTGAATACTGCAACACATACAAAAAAAGGGCCAATTTTTTTATTTATTTCTGATTATACAGGTGACTAGGTAGTAATAAAAAATAGCAAATAATTTTTTTAATTACTCATTTTTCTTCTGTTTAATTTTAGTCTATGCTTTAATATATTTTTTATGTAATTCTTTGTTAGGTTAAACCTAACTTTGTTAGGTTAGGTACTTTGGTGGTTAAGGTACAGGGAGGTACAATACCTCCCTTGTCGGTAGAGTCATATAAAAAAACTAGCCAATTTAATTTCTTCAAAATAATTTATAATTTTTCACTCCGCTTTTTCTGTTCAGTTAGAATTATTTTATTGAATTTATTTCATTATGTGTAGCCATTTGTAACACTTAATACAGGAAGAAACATAAATTCCAGATTATATACGTTGTTTTAAGCAAGTAGTCAAATGACTGTATACTGTAATGGTTCCATTTATTTTCATAATAACAAAGAATAATAGATCAGTACTACTACTATGTAATGTTGTACATCTTTGTAAACACATAAATGTTTTTATTACGTATATTTCATATACATATTATGTTTACATGCTTTTTCTGTTTATATACAGTAATTTTAATCATATACGTAGAATAATTAGGTAGTTTGTAATTGCATGTAATTTTATGTAGGTTGTAATTGCATGTACTTGTTATGTAGGTTGTAATTGCATGTATTATGTGGATTCGCTTTTATATTTAATTATACAAATTTAAATCCAAAATGTCCCTTTGATTTTTTATATATAAATGAATTTGATGATACAACACATAGCTTCCATTTAAGAAGATCTATCTCGCCTAAGTACTCTAAAAGCATGTAACATTACATAAACCTCTTTTCGATATCACACAGTATTTGAACATATACTGGTCTTATGCGAAAAAAACATCAAGAAACTATTACAGAATATCCATTAGGAATAATTTTAGTTCTGTTTAAAAGGTCCATCACTATTACTGTTAATAACTTTTACAGGAATGTTAAGACTAAAAATACAATACATTAAACCTTTCATATGACCAAACTACAGATATAAACCCTCTTGTTTTGGCCTTCTAGGTATATGCCCTATCTTGCTTGCTGGTTATCCACTGTAATTATTAGCATTTCTACATATGTGTATGTTTAATAAATAATTTTCCCAATTCGTGCAAAACTGAAATTGAACAACTTCTCTTTTATAATTATATATGAGATTATAATTTGTCATTTGTCATTTAATCGGTACCTGTCACCTGCTATAAATCGTTCTGCACCTCCCACAGTTCACATTTATAATTTCTTTCTAATTATGTTTCATATCGTTGTTGAAAAAGTATCTCTTTATGGATTACTGAATAATACGACTTAATTTTTTTCTATAATCCTACAGATAGATAACCAATATTGCATTAATATTAATATTTAATATTTGTATTATTTAATACCCGTTTCACTTGGATTGTCATCGATCACAATTTGATTCCATTTGCTATTCATCAGTAACTTTTAATTTATAAAATTTCCACTTAAACATTTTATATCATTTTATCAAGCATCCTTTTCTGTATCTTTGTTTCAATAGAAAAATTTATAGAGCTTTTTTTAATTCCTACCCGGATCGGCCATATTATGCTGTGAAAATGCATTCTTAAA
Organism: Lycorma delicatula; assembly: GCF_047948215.1. Lineage (NCBI taxonomy): Eukaryota > Metazoa > Arthropoda > Insecta > Hemiptera > Fulgoridae > Lycorma > Lycorma delicatula. The sequence goes on along the minus strand of NC_134464.1, from coordinate 52,696,657 downwards.
TAGTAATGGAAGCATCTGCACAAGTACAAAAGGGGGAAAAAAAGAAATATGGAAAATATAAGTAAATTCATTATGATTAAAAACTCTCTTGAGTAATTTATTCCTATGAAAGATCTAATTTTTTTTAAATATCAAAAGTAATAGAAACTTCCCCAAAGATATACTTGTTCAAATCTATAATATTTTTCTTTTGACATTATAAAACAATAAAAATCTTCTGGATTCTCGTATATTCCTCTAGGTCAATGTTCTAATTGAGTTTAATTTTTAGCATTAAAGTTTTAAATTATGTAATTGTAAAAGCGCACAGATTAGAGTACATTTTACAGATAGCAAATCTGATATGCTCTGAAACAGTTCAGGGTGTATTATTATAGATTCTTGTTTAACATGTAGCATATTTGATATGCACGGACACAGTTCAGGGTGTTTTAAATCTTGATTACATAGTGGCATTGTAAATATCTATGTTGTATGTAGTGAATAATTCTCGCAAGTGCCGGGTATGTAAAGCTTTCGTACCGCGTCTTTCGCGTCGCGCCCGTCTTTCATCATCCCTATATCGTTCATCGGGTTACAGTTGGGGGTTATGTGTATATAAATGTGTCTATATATTACATACATTTTTATGAATTTTTAGTCAGTGCAATGAAACTTCATAAGCTTATCTTGTACATTTCTTGGCTTATGATATTTCAAGAAGACTGTTATTCATATTTTTAACCTTACTAATAATATTTTGAGTATTTATCAGTTAACAGTACATCACTTGATTTTTTTTCATCATTGTTAATAAAATTGAAAAGCAATTAATTTTATGAGATTTCATGATTTAAAATAAAATAAATAATCAAATTATTGGCGTGATAGTCACCTTTCCACCAAGATACCCCTAAACGTTTAATTATAATAAAAATTAATTTTCTGTACTTTACAGATTGAGAATGGGTTTTGACAAATGAAACAAAGCGATATCTTCATTTAACGTATTATTAATAGAAGATATGCTGTGCGACAATTTACAAGTGGTTCACAAACCTTTTCTTTTTTTACATTGAAATTTTCTTTAGTTCTGTATTGTTTTGCTTGCTTTGGCGATGAATTTCTTGCCTGACAGCAGTTTGAAAATTAAATGAAACCATGCTCGTGCTTCATTTTTCAAAAATCATTGTAGAATGTACTTACAAAGTAGATGGTACATAAATAATTCAAGAATTTTAAATACCATACCATACCAAAGTAAGTAGAAGCCTATATAAAATTGTAAAAATAATAATGAAATACATGATTCTGTTATTATAAAAAACTTAAATATGATGTAAAAAAACATAGAATATTGAAGATTACTAAAAGGAAGATCAGGTGGTGTACCAATATCCTGTAAGTACCGATTTTTGTTACCATTCAACATTACTCTTAGCCGAAAATTTTAGCTCGGCTGAGTAGGTTCGTATAACATACATTCCTGGATGCGTTAGAGATCTGTTACTATCTATATCAGTGAAGTTTAATTCAGTATGATTTTTCTGCTACTATTCTTGGTAAAAGCGCTCTGATCTTGCACAAGAGGATCCCTGCTGCCTTAAAAGGGGCTTAGGATTTCTTTGAGCGAGTTGTTGTCTTGTTTAGCAATCCTACTGTGGATTACTCCTTTCTCACCTCCACTTTTTTCCTTTAGTTTCTTTTAACTTAATATATTAATATGGTGTTTTTCTATGAATTCTCACTGGATATCTATGGATGCGGGGGACGTTAAAAATTCAGTGTTCTTTGTATATATCTAGTCTGGAGGAGGGTATAGCTTTTGAACCTACCTGTAGGGACTTTTTATGTGTACTTTTGTGTATGTTTCTGTTTCAGGTCCAACAAATTTTATATTAAAATTACTTAGATAAGCAGTGTAGATTAAGTTTTATGGATATAGATGTAAAGTTATATAGATGTATATGCTGTGTTATTTTTTCAGGTTCAACGAAGATAAAATTTGATTATTACTTAAGTCGCGTCCGCGATCCCAATCCCTAATAGGGTCCCAGTAGGTTTCCCCATTGATAAGATATGATTTTTTTCACCATATTTGTGTCGCATGGCAATTATGATCATGCTTTATCGGTAATAATAAGTGTATTTTGGAAAATATTTAAAGGTAAAAAATTAAAGTAAACTTGTAAAAAAGTATAAAAATTCAATATGTCAGCCTCAGCGCACGCGCAAAAGCGAGCCGAAAATATAAATTACGCTTATTGTTAGAAAGGGGAGATTTTTGGCCACGTACAGTTACCCCAATGCCCGGTGCCTAGCGACGGAGACTGTTTCGGAAGCGTCGCAAAGATGGCACGGCGCGAAGACCTCTACCGCTGTTTATTACGCCTTATGTCTCTTATTTCTCATATCACAGACCAATGCTGAATAAAATTTTCGAGGATATTTGTCGAAATAAATATCATGTACCATTTAGTTTCTGTTATATGTTAAAATTAAATTTAGTACGCTGTCAGTGTCTCGTTTTTACTTCAATCCGAACACTTAAAGTGACTCCCTGACATACAGACCGACCAATTTATCTGTAGAGTTGGCTAAATGAAGGAATTAAGTTTTGTTAAAAAAAACTCCCTTTCGGCACGCCGGAAGGCGAAGGTAGATTTCACCGGTAGTAAACAGGAGATAAAAAATGATTTCTACCTTATAGTTAAGAAAGATTTTAATTTACTCAATACCACAACGGTTAAAAGTGAAAAACGTTAAACATGTTCAGCGTACAACAAATCCCATCTTCTTACAATTCCAGCAACATTTTGATCATCTCTTCTCGTAAAGTTAGTCATACCAAAACTTTTTTCAGACAAAGGTCTTAGGTAATGTTTAGAGGACTAACGACCATTTTAAACGGATTCGATACTGTGCCTATGAAGGATGTATGATTTTTCTTTTGTCTGTGTAGATATATCGAAATTTTCCGTAAGTCGAATGATGGTACCCATTACAATAGGTAGCTTTCTTATGAAGTTACCTGAAAATACGATGGTGGTTATCCCATTTAAATGTTCCGGAGAAGTTACGATCTGTAGCTTGGAGGAATTTTATCCAAGGTCTGTAACGTTTCCCGTTAAATCAACAGCCGTACGCCCCGACACACCCCCACACACCCCACCCGATTTTTAAAGTTTATTTTTAATGATTTTCTTTTTTTAAAATAATTATTTATAATACTAATAATAATAGATTGTTAAACTTTTCACAAAAACTAGCGTATATTATTTTGCAAAGTACACAAAAAACGATATTTAATAAGTTGGTTTGCATAAAAATGTTAAGAAACGCAGATTTCAATTTAACCAAGAATATATGTATCATTCCAACTTGAAGAAAACTAAAATCACTATGACTAAAAGCATCACAGATAAGAAAACCTTATTTTATAAACAAAACAAACATTTACTTGAAAAATATTTTGTCATTTTTTCTTCTTCTTTGTCTTCACGCATTTGACTGGTTTGATGCAGCTTTCCAGGATTCCCTATCTAGTACTAGTCCTTTCATTTCGATAAACTCCCTATATTTTACATCCCTAACGTATTTTGCATAATGTTTCCCATCTACCTTACCCTACAATGTCAAAGCGGCTATTCCAGAATGTGTGGCCTAAAAATCTGTCTTCTTTTAACTGTATTTTTCCAAATGCTTCTTTCTTCATCAATTTGCCGCAATACCTCTTCATTTGTCACTTTATTCACCCGTCCGATTTTTAATATTCTCCTATAGTACCGCATTTCAAAAGCTTCTAATGTTTTCTTCTCAGGTATTCTGATCGTCCAAGTTTTACTTCCATATAAAGCTACGCTCCAAACGTGTACCTTCAAAAATGATTTCCTGACGTTTAAATTAATTTTTGATGTAAACAAATTATATTTCTGATTGAAAACTCGTTTTACCTGTGCTATTCGGTATTTGATATCGCTCCTGCTTCATCTATCTTTAGTAATTCTACTTGCCGAGTAAAAAGATTCATCTACCTCCATAATCTTTTCTCTTCCTATTTTTATATTCAGTGGTCTGTCTACATTATTTCTACTACATTTCATTACTTTCGTTTTATTATTGTTTATTTCCATGCTAGTTTTTACGTAGGACTTCATCCATGGCGATTCGTTGTTTCTTCTACATCTTTTTTACATTCGGCTAGGATTACTATATCATCACGAAATGGTAGCATCTTTATATTTTCACCTTGCCGTATTACTCGGGATCTTAGCTGTTCTTTAACTCTTCTAGTTGCTAGTTCTATGTAAATATTAAATCGTAACGGCCATAGGGAACATCCTTGTCGGACTCCCTTTTATATTACGGCTTGTTTTTTCTGTTCTTCGATGATTACTGTTGCAGTTGGTTCCTCTAAACGTTAGCGATTTTTTTTTATCTCTATACCTGAATCCTAAATTTTTCTTAAATGCTGAAAATTTTATTCCAGTCTACGTTATCAAATGCCTTTTCTAAGGATATAAGTGCCATGTATGTCGGTTTCTTTTTCTTTAATCTTCCTTCTATTATTAATCTGAGGGCTAAAATGGCTTCCTTTGTCCCTATACTTTTCCCCAACCCGATTTTGTCATTATTATTCTAACATTTTTGCAGAATTTCATAAAAATATGGTGCAAGGCCATAATTTATGACAATAGAGCATTTAGTAGCTGCAAGCTGGAATTTTGACGCTATGCAGCTGTCAGGAAAAATAATTTTAAAAGTTGTATTGATATCTTCGCATGAACTTAAGGATAACTTATTTTGGACAACATTGAGGACCCTCATAATCTCCGCCTTAGAAGCATCGTCTTTGTAGCAAAAGAAAGTAATTCCGTTGTCATTTTGCGTAAATGAAGTCGAGGATTCAAATGTATCATTTTCTGCTAAAATGCTATTAACAGCTGGCGAATTTAATATGCTGTGAAACAGTTCAGATTGTATTATTTTACGTTCTTGCTTAACAGGTATCAAATTTAATGCGCTCTGACACTGCTCATGGTGTATTATTCACATATTTCCTTATCAGGTACCAAATATAATATACTACGATTTTTTTTTTTAATTATAAATTTTAATTTCATAGTAACATTATAAATAAATATGTTGTATGCAATTATAATACCTCTCAGGATTGCCGGGTATGTAAAGTATTCGTACCCCGCCAACAGCGTGACTACTTAAAAATGTAATTTTATTTTATTTTATTTTTTTAAATTTTATTCATTACATTAAATAAATTAATCTTTTAATTAAATGTAAGTTTAAGAAGTTTAAAAAGTAAGTAAAGATATAGTTTCAATTGTTTGATTAAATGTATATTTAAAACAAGTAAAATCCAGGCTTTTAAATCTTTTTCTTATAGAACATAATATATATTTCTTTTTATAGTTTTTATATTAAATTTCATTCCTTTTTTTTACTTTGATATTTATTATTTTTATAAAGGCTTTCTTAAGTTTTTTTATAAATAGCTAACCAAATTAAATGTTAAAGCATACCTATATTTATCTAATTACAATCTTAAAATTATTCTATTTTATCTTTTTTGAAGATATTTTAAATTTTGAATGCTCCTTCACTTTCCCTAGTCAGCGTTCAGCCATCTGCCATCTGCCATCTGCTTCAAAAAAGATGCACGCTTGCATCTTAGTTTATTTTTTGCAAACCAGGGTCACTGATTATAGAGAATACCAAAATGAATTAAAATCTCATTTTATTCACTAATTTTTTTTATTAAAACAAAAAAAATTATCTTACTTGCAACATATTTTTTATATTGCGAAGAGGCAGGGAGGCCGAGGTATTTGGGATGCGGTTTCAAGGTGGGCTTGTACCGGAGCGGAACTGATCTCAATGCACCGGTTCTAAATTTCAAACAGTTGCCCATCTTCCATCTGTGGAGGAGGCTTCACAGCCTCACGATGGAAGCAAGGATGGCACACCACAACTAAGGGAAGGTCTTTGTATAGATTTATACAGGATCTGGGGGGATGGTATGCCTCTCCACATTTTTAAGGGCAACGGGAGCCTGAGTGCTCTCCAACAATGTAAACTTAAACCAATATTTGTTTCGGTTCCACCTGGCAGCTGATGAGCTGTGTGTCTGCAGGGAGGTCTAGTAGAACGACGACATGATGGTCAACTGCCCAGCTCTTGGAGGGGGCCAGAACTCGGGCCACGCTGGAACTTAGAAGTCAAGGGGAAAATTGGCCACTCACAAGCACAAGTCAATGTGGCGAGAGCTACATTGTCATACCGTGTGGGAGTTCCTTGAAGCGGTTGCCTAAGGGAAAAGACTCCAAGCACTTTAATGGTAGACAGATACTTGCTGTCATTCAGCAGCCTAGGCATGGCAGAGAATTGCTGTCTTTAACAAGATAAATTTAATTATTGATAATCATGTATATTGTAGTAGTTGACGGGGTGTGCCTACCCATTTTAGTGGTATATGACAAGTGGGTGGTAGGATACACAAGTGAGTGGTGTATGGTGTACCATGCTTATTCCGCTCACGCTTTTGGTTAGCTCTAGGAGCTAGTTAAGAGACTGGTCGCTAAACTGTTGCCGTTTATGGCACAGACACTCGGTCTTATGCTTTAGGGCAACCGAATTGTGTGGTAGCGGGGGAAATGCCAAGCAAACCATATTACCATTGTTTTTATGGCAAAATCTTAAGTAGAATGATTATTTGAAAAAATTCATCTAGCATAACTGAAATTCAAATTACTTCAAAATGTAATCATTTTTAAAAATGTAATATAGTTGTCTTGCATATTATAAAGACATGAACTGGTCCTGGTTTTTGTAAGGTAATTATTCTATCTTTTACGTGTTTTAAACTGGAGGGGAAATAAAATGATTGGTATAAATAAAGTGTGAAATTGAAGTGTGATCAAGATCAAAGTGTGTGAATTAACATTATCTTCCTCACTATAAAAATACACAAACTATAAATAAATATGTGAAATGTAAAACTCTATAATTTACCCCATTATATTCAGGATGTTAGCAACATATTAATAATATGATTTTGGATTGATCAGGTTAAATTCATGTATACGGGTATGTTTATTAAAATAAAATTTTGTTTCAGAAACAAAAGAACTACCTGATAATGAGATCGTAAAGGAACCTTACTCCATAAGTTTTTGTGTATGGGGATGATTTAAATGTGAGGTATGCAAATAAAAGGTTAGACACAAATGATGAACTGATCTCTTCCAATGTCAATGCAGTTTCCTTCACCAAGGAACACAGAGACATCATTAGTGTGAAGACAGAAAATGTAAGGAAATGAGTTGAAAACTACATCGAAGTCAAGGTAAAATTTTTAAACATTTATTGTAAATTTATACAGTTTAAATCACAGTGAGTAATTTTTTAAAAGTAAATTAAAATTATTTTAATATTTGAAAGGTGTAAATTTATAGTATTACTATAAATTTTACTATTACTATTTAGTATTACTATTTATTTTTAGTATTGCTTTTAATTTTTATAAATTCATAACATTTTGTTGTTAAGTTTGTTCTGTTTTGGTCTTAAATTTTTATCTTTTTTTGTTGTTTTTTATGGATTTTATTAGATTATTTTTTTCATAATTAAATTCGCTTCAAGTTTTTATAATAAAATTGTTACATTTATTAGTCATTTAACAAACTTTCCTTATTTCTAACATAAAGAAATGTATTTTTTGTTACCAAATTATTCTGTTTTTGGATATATATCATGCAAACTACAGGAGATAAATGTCTGGAACTGTTTTATTCCATTTTTTACCCCATTTACAGAGCCTTACAAGTTTCACTTTGAAGTCATTTCACCTGTGGAACTGAAATCCAGGCCAAAGTTTTCGGTAGCCGTAACTCTATAACAAAGCGTTAATAAACATGTATTTGTGTGAACATACTTTAATTTCTTCATGTTCTAGAATCAGTTTCCAAACTATTTCCTTTTAGTTTAAATAATATTACGGTAAAATGAAAAAAGGAACTTTCTTTAACCGAACTGTTTTTTGAATAAAAAAGAACGAAATGTGAAAATAAAAATAAAATTATAATTTTTTAAGAAGGATTTTAAAGCAGATTCAAAGTTGTGAATTTATTATGAAATCCAGGAGGAAAAAAGTTTAAATTAACTTTAGAAATATTTCTCGTATTTTTTTCTTATTGAATTATTTATTGTATTTTTTTTTAAAATCACAGGTTAATAATTATTAATAAATCAGTATAGTTAAATTTAAAAAAAAGTTTAAAAAAAGGAAAGGACGTCGGATTCTCGCAGATGTGCTTTCCGATTATAAGATGCAAATATTTCATTAATCAAAATTTTATTGGGTTGTAACCCTGTACCAATGAAAATAAGTATCACTTGTTCGTATCGTTGAAAAGCTCAACAATGAGGACTTATTACTGCAGTTAAGAAACAATTTTTGGACACTTTTGGTCCAGTCGATTCAATCAAACTGAGGGGTGCACAACTAGATATTACAACAATCCTAAATCCAAAATTTCAACATTCTACGGCCAATCGTTTTTAAGTTATGCGAGATACCTACATATGTACGTACAGACGTCACGCCCAAACAGGCAAAATGGATTCAGGGATGGATAAAATGCAATTTCCGTTGAAATCTCAAAACCGAATTTTTTTCGTGATTACGATACTTTATGAAGTAAAAATTGGCAAGAACGGTTCAGTAATCTGTGCTGGAGGTCTGTTACAAAGTTTTTGCCAATTATTCTAAATATTTACATATATAGATGTTTTGAATTCAACTTGAATTAATTTGAATTTCTTGCACAAAGTTATATTTAATTGTTTCCAAGATTTGTAATTTAATTAATTACAAATGCATGGATTAATGTGGGCCGACTGTTAAAATGAATTTTATTCGAGAGGTTTCGTAAACCACTTAAACACTTTAGTGTTAAACCAATGTACATTTTAGACTTATGTATGTTAAGCCTTTTTAGCAGATTTCCAAAGAATTGGAAATTGCTACTGCCTCCGATCTTATTTATATACATACGCGTATGACTGTATAAAATGTTTTCGTCCGCACTACCGGAAGGCAAATCTTAAACGATTTTGAAAAAACTTGATAGGGTGAAGTAAATCTATTGAGATAGAGCCTCGTTGTTCTTCAAGTGAATTGGTTCACAGGAACTGGAGTTAAAAGAAAAAAAAGATTTTTTGGATACGTTTTCAAGGTTCTGTAAAACAGGAAATCTGCCTTTCTTATGCACTTGATGAAATAGGCATTTTTAGTTATTTTAAATTGAAATATAATTAGTAATTTGAATAAATACAAACAGATAATTAAATGAATGAATTTAATGATGCTTGCTATTAACATACCTAAAAAGTACTATTACTGACTTATGACCACTTTTCCCATTTCCTTAATTAACAAAATTCTGACATTTGTATATTTTTTCCTATAAAACTATAGGGTCTTTAGTGTGTAAATAAAATAATAAACTGCAAAATAAATTTGGTTTCCATTATGTATGACTATATTAATGTTTGCAGTATCATCATCAAAAGAAAATAATATTTATTTTATTTTTATAATATTATTAATCTAATATTAAATTTTTCATTATTACTTTGCATATTAAAAATTGCAATAATGAAACTTTGTTGTGGAGTTGTCATGTAATGATACGTAACTACTACCATTTCCATAACAACTGTTTTTATATTTTAATTTTTATTATTTATAATATTACAGGTTGAATCATCAACCTTGCATTTTTTGATTTCACTATCATAAAATATATAAATAATTTATTTAAAAAATAATAAACTATAAAAAGCTTAATAATTAATTTTTTAAGCAGCCTGATGAGTACTCTTCCAGTTAAGTAAGTAAATAATGATTAATTTAAATTAATACATATACTAATTATAGCATTAATTTAACTAAAACTTCTTTTCAGTATTTTTTCAAAATAATTATCTTTTCCTTTCACTGATGATCTGTTTTGATATTTTATATAATTATTTGAGCATAACTCAATGTTATTTCTGACCGTATAAAATTATGTTATTTTAAACATAACCAGTAAACAATTAAAGAAATGTTTTTAAACATGGAGACAATCCTTTGGTAATGACATAAAATGCAATATCTAAATCTAATTATTTTCATACTTACAGAATACCTTAATTAAATACCCAGTAACATTTTGACATCTGAGTCTTTTATTTCCAAAGTACACACATTTGATTTTAACTCAAATCTTTTAAAAATTACACTCCCATTACAGTTAGAAGATAATTAATAATATTCATATGTAAAAAAATAATCATTGCCTCTTTAAGTAGCTTAAAGATACAATTGGAAGAATATTAAATGCTACAATATAATATTTATTAAAGAAAATATTAATATTAATCTTTATTAAAGAAAAAAAACATTTTTTATCTGGAAATGATTTTTGTTAATAATTTCTAAGTAATTGGCAGATAAGGGGTAAAGATGAAAGAAATATAAATAATTATTCTTTATTTTCATAATCCAAAATATTTAGGTTATACTGTTATTTTTATACCTTATTTGCAGGGAAAGAAGCCGCAGAGCTGTTAATTCTGCACCATACCAGAGGCCAAAGCCGCTTGAAAAATTACATTCACTCAGTCCAATCAGGACCAGGTATGTTAATATGTTAACTTTTTCATTGCAGTACATTAAGCTCAAAAATGTTCATAATTTTCCCTAGTCTATGTAATAAACAGAAGCTTCTTAAACTTTCAGCATAGAAACGAAAATGTAACTGACCAAGAGCTGCCTTTATAGCTGACCTTTATAACTTTATAACAAAATAAATCAGTTTCAAATCTTATAAAAAATAATTTTAATGCTAAGTATACCATAAACTACATCAAGAAAGTATTTTAATTCATCTAACACACATTAACTCATCTTTATATTCTGCGAAAGTATTCTGTAAAGTATCCGTCGACACTACTTTTAATTAATATATTTAAAGAAATTTTAACTTTTCTATTTAGTTCATTTTTGTTAATGATGATGAATTATTAGACTATAATTAGTTATTCATTACCATATCAGTAAATACTATGTTTTTTGTTGTTCAATTTAAATTATTTACGTTATTCTTTAATAATTGTCATTCAGAGTTTGTCCTGTTTTGCTTTGTTTTTTATTGCTAGTTTTCATAATTGGTATTGTTGGATACTGTAATTCATTTTTGTGTCATTAGCTGTGATATCCACCATTATGTAATATACAGTCCATTTTTTTATTCGCGGAATTTTTATTGTTTATGTGGATTTTACTTATTGTATTACTTAACGTTTTCATTAATTCGAACAAGGAATTCTTTATAAAAGTATATTCATAAATAGTTTGCCACTGAATTAAAGAAAAACACTTGACGCCACAACCAGTTAGATTCGGGCTCTCAGATCATAACCAGGTATGATCTAAGTAGGTATGTACTAATTAAGTGCAGTATTTAAATCTCAAAAATGTTTATACTTTTTATAAACTATGTAATACTGAACTGATGCTTCATACATTTTCAGCAAGGAAATGACAATATAATAATCATTTATTCAATTTCTTAGCTTATCCTAAGATAAATTTTAAGACTAAGAGTACTTGAAATTACATCAGAAAAATATTTTCTTTAATCAAATGTTCTTTGTCACCTTTCTATTTTATCATGATTATATTTACAGTATAGGAATAATATGTGAAACGTTTATGACAGTCCCTAACACTGGGGAATATGTAATTGTTTCCAAGATAAAAGAACAATTTTACTGTAGATCATTTGCCAGTTTACTGTTTGTTACATGTTACTATCATAGATTTTGAAGATAAATGATATCGCTACTCAACTGTCCAATGATATAATGATAGTTTTTTTCAATTATTTAACCAATTTGCAGAAAAATGTTTTTGTGGATATTTAAAATTAATTGTTATTTTGTTTCCATTTATTTTATGGACAGATTTCCATTAGATTTAAATTTTATTATGAGCTACATCCTGCAAAATAATTGAATGTTCTAATGCTGTTTGGATATACCTTCACTTGTATTATCTTCTGTGAAATAATGATGTATGTTGAGACCTAATCGGTATTGTATTTTATGTTTTTGTATCTGTAAACATAAATACACAATTAAGTATTGAAAATATGTAAGCTCTTTTAATTAATAAATTAAGCTTTCTTAATTCTACCACATCTGTTGAAGCCCTATTCCTAATCTGAATTTTTTCTCTACATCATTTGAGTATTTATAATATGCCGGAAAAAATCTTGATTAAATAGTTATGTGTTTAGATATTTTACTTCATTAACTGCTTTTTTGTTGAATTGAAAAAATAACTTTTTCAACAAATTTTAATTTTCCACCACTGATTCTATTGAGTATTATGAGAAAGATACACCAGTAATTGTGAATTGTTCTTTTGATTATATGGAATCCAACTTCATTACTCTTTTATTTGTACCGTATCTGTTTTATTTTTTCCCTTTGTTTTTTGTTCCTTATTGAAATGATTAGATTCAATAAAGCTAAAATTTTAAATTAATTTATATAATTAATTAGGTAAATGATAAATTCTAAACTTAGAATATAAACTGTAAAAAGAGCTGATACTTGAGTGAAAATTAAAAATTATTTATTTTCAAAATTTGTAGAGATTGGATAATAATTAGACGGCAGGTTCAGTAACTAAATATCCTTTGTGACTTAATAAAAGCTGTTCTAACTATAAGAATCCAACTTCATTAGTTGTATGGTTGAACATCTTTAGTGAGTTTTAAACTAATGGATTTTTATGTAGAAAAGTTAATGATAAAAGTCAGCATAAAAACTAGAAAAAGGGAACTTTCTTTCTTAGAATAAGAATAATATAAGAATATATATGAAAGAAAGATCAACTATGATTCAATAATAATATATTTGATTGTGTAAATAATCATATTTTATTTTTGTAATTTAAAAATATTTACGTTACTGCTATTTTTAAATATTTTTATTATTTTTAGTGAAAGTGCCCACACAACTGTTACTTCTACACCAAATCAGACACCACAACCGGATCAAAACGTAGCTTCAGGCTTTCAAAGCAAGATCGAGTATGTTTACTTTTTAAGTGCAGTATTTTTATTTCTAAAATACTTTATGTAATCTTAATAATACTGATTGAAGCTTCGTACGTTTTGAGCAAACTAACTGATCTTTCTTCATTTTCTAAGTCCATCCTAAGGTAATTGAACAATAAATTTATCTTGAAGTACATCAAGAAAATATTTAGTACCTGGTTTGGTTTTCAAAAAAAATTTGAAAACATTTTAATGATAAATAAATAAAATGACTGCTTACTATTGTTATCTGATATGTTAGTCGAACTGTAATTTGAACGTCATGTATTCTAAAATCTTCAATTGAAGCTATACACAGATTTGAGTCCTGTAAAATTAAGCTCTCTTATTACATGACTTGGTGTTCTAAAACTCAATGCAACTCTACGTTACTGTTGACAGGAGTAATAGTAAGATCAGGTAGCAATCTATAACAATCCAGAATGAAAAAGATATAAACTAATGCCCAACGTGTGGCCTAATTGTCAATGTAAATTAGAATTCACTTGCTTTTGCAGTTTAAATCAGTACCATTTCATTACACTGATTTACATGCCTTATATGCAATGCTACAACTCTTAACCTGAAAAGCTATAGAATACTTATCAAGGCTTAACAATGAAAAACTCTTTATCTTGATACTATTAATATTCCCACCCCTGCCTGTTTACTAACCTGGGTGGTTAAAATGAAATAAGTGAGGTTGCAAATTGCTATTATCCAGTTTAAGGTTAACTTAGCCCTTAGATTTTCCTTTCTTATAAAAGGAACTGCTGCTGACTACTAAAGGGTAATCCCTAGTGTCTGTTTCAGTTCAAGAAACAGACACTAAACAGACAATGTTGGTTGTTGTTTAAAACATTGTTCAACGTCTCCAACTTTATACAGACTAACATCCATTGGACAAGATCAACATGATCGTATGCATAGCATATTGTGTAAAATCTTGGAAATACTATTTACTTCTCTACCATCTTCCGTGGTTGTTCAATAACACAATGCTCAGTCTTTTCTTTTTATTCTGATTGGTTTGGTTTTTAATTAACATTTTCACATCAATGTATGGTTACTACTCACAACACTGAGTATGTATGTGTTATGGTTATGAAAGTCTGATGAGTTGCTGTTTAAGAAGTCGTAAATGATCTACAAATTGTAGTTCTGCTTTCAAAATCATCAATGATAGACTTAACATCATGAAGTTTGTGCAAGGAGGAGTTTGTCCAAAACAACTCACAAAGCAGCATGAACAAATGACCTTGGATAACTGACCAAAATTTGACCTGCTATGATAATGTAGGTGTTGATACTTTATTGGACTGAATCACTGGTAACAATGTACGGGTCAACCATTTCAAGCCAAAGAGAAAACAGCATACTATGGAATAAAAATAACCACATCCATCTACCAGAAAAAAATTAAAAAGTCATCAGTAAGAAAATTGATAGAATTTTTTGAGATTTATTAGATCTAGTACTTGAACATTATCAGGAAAGGGATTTTGCAATAAACAGTAAGTAACATGACGTGTCCATCTGCACATTACTGCCCACACAATTGTAACCCTCCCAATAATCAAAATCATTATACACTTCCTCCTTCAGACTATCACTTGTTTGCCTGTCTTAGAGATATTAGAGGACATTGATTCACCTTTGACCTAGGATTGAAGGAAGTAGTTTAGTTCATGCATGGCTTGCACTACTACAAAAAACATATATACAAAAACCATGTTATTTACAAAAAACATTTTTTTTATTAAATCATAAAGAAATGTAGTGTTGGCAACACATGTAGTGCTGGAAAAAGTGCAACAAAAATCAATGGAGACTATATTGAAAAATGAAGTTTTTTATTTTTAATGAAATTAAGTTTTTGGCTCCATTGTGGATAATTATTCACTCACCTTTGTGTATAAATCTTGTAATAGAAAGGTACAAGTGTTTTTGAATAGCTGTGTCTAATATAGAGTATACTTTTGTATTAATTTCCGGATAAAAAATTAATTGTTTTACTTATTAAGCAAACTGAGCAAAGGTTTTGACAAAATTATAATCTACAAAGCTTAAATACTTGAAATCTGAATGAATTTCCAGCAAGTAAAACAAAATGATCCAGAATAAGAATTGAGTCACTAAAAATTTATGTATATCAATAATTATGGTAGCATATATGGTTATCTGGGTTCAAGCTTCGAGTACCACCTGGAAGCCATGTTTGAAACAAATGTCTTTTAAAAACAAAGGTTAATACATAAGGCAAAAGTGCTTACAAATTTAGTATCATTACTAGTTACTATACATTAATAATAAAAAACATTAATGATATCCCTGTTATAACCCTATAATGGGGTTACAATAGGGCTATTTTGGGTAACTCTATATTAATTAAATTTATTCTGTTTATTTCCATTCTATAGTGTATATAATGCTTTACTCTAATTACTAACAATGTGTCTTTTCTGTTTACCATTTAGTTTCATGAAGCAATTATCATTACAACCAGTTTCCAAAATAAGTCGAAGTGATTATATATATTTTTATGTAAAAGAAACCAGCAAAACTGAAGAGGATTTCACTAATATTAATTTAAAGGTAAGTTGGTAATTTTTTTTAAATTTCATACGTACATTTTTTCTATAAGCTTATTGATTATTATTAAATGATCACTTGTAAGAAGAGCTGAAGAAATTTGATTTATAATGGAGTGTTTGTGTAATTTTGTTTGATACAGTTTAAAATAAAATTATTTATTTATTATCTAAATTATGGTTAATGTAATTAGAATTCAAATTTAATTATAATAAGTTCTAATAAAGTGATTTTTTTAAATATAAGTGAATGAAATTTTATGCATATTTAAATATTAATTGGTTGGTTCAGTTTTTATTTTTTTTATTTATCATTATCATACTTTTTATTTTAGTAATTTCCTTTACACTCATTTATATTGGCTGGTAGTATTTCTTCTGATACAACAGCTCATTGTTTATTCGCATATGGTATATAAATATGTTTAGATGTAATAATCTTTAGGTTATCATTAGTTGTTAACTCTGTTCATTGTATATTTGCTTAATACTCCAAACAAAGACTCTTGTATCTTTGAATAGTTCAAAACTTTGTTTAGTTTAATTTATGAATTCAAATCTTATTATCTGGTGTGGACAGGATTTTCTCAATCTTGGAAGTGGTACACTCTGTCTAATAGATAACCAATTGCTGCAAATAACAGAAATTCTGAAATGCTTTTGTCAGTTCTGTTTTGTATTAATTTTATGCATCTGTAAAGTAAGATTCAAAATATTTGATTTTTAACAAAATTTGCTTTAAGATTTTAGTTTTATGATTATAAAAAAAAAATTTTTAAATATATTTTAATGAAAATTTAACAAAATTAAATTGCACACTTATACTAACAATATCCAGTGTTGCAATGTCTTTCTATACAGATGTCGTAAACCCACCTGCTGTTCTTTTGTGTTTTGATGTACGTGAGGATTGTGTAAGTCATTCATGCAAGAAGTGTGGCCAGAGAATTGGATCTTGCATTTTCGGATTATGTTCGTAAATTTTCAGTGTGTGTGTAGGTTCCTTATTCAGAGTTTACAATAATCAGTATTCTTTCATACATAAAAAGCAGTAAATACCAATATGATTGGCATATGTGTGGATTTTAATACTGTAGTACCATTTTGTAAATTATTACTTGATTATTACCATAATCAGACAAACTATATTGCAGTATAATTCTTCATAAATTGTAGAAGAATCTTATCACTAATATTTTAATGTGTTATTAATTCATTAATATAACAATTGTAATATTGTTCTGTTACAGGACTTTGTTGACCAGAATGCAAAAAGATTACGTGATTATCTTCAAGATCGTAATATAAAACATAAAGGTAGATATTTTGATTGGTTTTCTTACACTAGCATTGCAGTTTGTGTTTGAAGATTATAATGTCTAGAGATTATAATTCTTTTTTCTTTAGAGACAATTGCTTTATCTGCATTTCATATTAAACATCTCTGGTAAAAAAATATTGAGACTGTGCTGTTGAATGTAATAGGTACAAGGACATACAAAAGCATTTAATACATTATGAAAACCTAAATGTTCAGGCTGTAGAGAAGGGATCTTAAGTTATATAGAAAGATAGAAAATCTTTATTGAAAAATCTTAATTATATACTTTTATGGAAAATGGGAACTACTTTTCAAATGACTATTGTACATTGGATTTATTTGAATAAATATTTAAATCTAATTAAAAAATATAATTACTGAAACAGACTTGAAATACCACTATCTATTTCATCACAATATATTCATTCTATCTAATTAAAAAATATATAACAAAATTTTGTTTTTTGTGTTGTAACAGCTGATAATCCATCCAGTTTTTCAGTCTTTTGAAAACATTTAAATTTCTGTTATTATTTCAGTTAAATTGAGAAAAAAAAATTACAAAAAAAATAATTTTTTCCAATATTATTAATATACTAAGGTGTAAATTGAAAAATGTTGATAAAAAATAACACATAAGAGTGTTTGTTTTAAATCACAACCAAAAAAAGCAGCCCAATTTAAAGAAAAATGTCCTATATTTAATGCGATTAGTTAAAAATATTACAATTAGTTATGCAAACAATATTGAAATCAAATTTTTTCGTAAGAAATGTGTTTAACTTATCCTCCATTTTTACAAAGCAAGCCTTTACCCTCTTTTTCATATTCTCTGCAACCTTTTGATGAGTACCTCTTCCAATTTCTCATAATTCATGAGTTGTGCTGGCTTTCAGTTCTTTAATGGGGTGTGGATTATTTTTGAATACACAACCTTTTTAGATATCCCCAGAGAAAAAATTTGGAGGAGATAGATCATCAATTAGCTAGCCATAAGCCAGTCAGTATTAGTAATTTATTTTAAAGAAATTTCTCAGAAGGTCCATTGTTGCTCTTGCCGTGTGATATGTGGTCCCATCTTGTTGAAACCACGAATGCTCTCCTGAACAAATGAGGTTATTCTCATCTTATCCAGAATGAGCTCTAATTTTATTATGTTATAAAATTGAGCAGTAATATATAGAATACATCAGAAACCTGTATATGAGTTTTATGTATCCAAGATATTAATTAAAATTGAAATTATATGAAGTTTAATTTTAAGAATACTTATTAAATCGAACCCTGAAAATACTCATACATGAACCACACCACAGGAAATTTCAGGTCAAGATAGTAGGAAGTTAGTACATGCAAGGGGTTCTGAGGAACTTTACCATAGTCATCATATTAAAAATCACATTATTTGTTTAAATCACATTAAAGGAATTTTATCTTCTAAGAATGAATAGCTCATAATAAAAAATATAATGGATAAACTACCAGTATTTTTATAATTTTTGGAGAAGATTGATTAACATAAGTTTTTTTTTTTAGATAAACCATATTTTAGAACTTCAAAAAATGCTGGCCAATCTGAACAAACAAACACATTTTATCTTTGCCCTCAAAAGTTGTCTAATAAAAGTACTAACAATGAAGATGATTTTGTATTTAAGAAACCTCCAATACCACCAAAAAGAATTATCAGAAAAAAGAAAGAGTAAAAATAGACTAGGACTATGACTAAAGTAAGTAATATGCTAGCTAGTTGAATATTTTATTTATATAATACTTTACTGTGCACAAATAATGGGATCTTATGTCTAAAAAAAAATCAATTTTCATTTTAATATGGTTTTATTACCTTGTAATCTTCCTCTGTTGAATGCAATTTGTTACACAATTTTCAGTTCAAGATTAAAAAAGATACTGTTAATTACAAACAACAAGTGAGGGTTAAAAATTTAAGAAATCTTTTGTTTAAAGATTTTTTGTTTCTTTAATAATCTTACTATATGGTACTGCTAACATGCATCCGCCTGCTGATGCTTGTGTAACACAATGCAGTATATCCTCATAAGTATCAATAGTGGCATTAGTGTATTTCTGTATAATCAACTCTAATACCATCAGATGCAATTCCATTGCGACTGGTAAGAAGAAACTTAAAAATAAAATTTCTTATTTCTCCCAGTTTTATTTGCTAGTCAAGGTATCGTAAGATTTTACTGTTTTTGTTTCGGCTCACACAGTTATCAGCAAAGAGCTGTAACTCATCAACTTTTTTTTATTTTCTTAATAATAATCCAATGTACTTGCAGCACTACTTGGGCCTTTTCCAGTGTAATTCTCTTCATCTATAATAACCAAACATTACTGACCTAATCCTTCATTATAGATACTAAAAAAGCTAATTTTTTTCGCAGATATAAAGTATGCAATTTCTATAATTTGTGATGATGGATAGCTTAGTTTCTGTGCGTAATCAAATGATAGAACTGATTTTACTATTCACATGTGCTTTTGCAACCTGAGTCTGATAAAGTTGTCTTTGAACCCTCTAACCCTCTCCAAGTGAGTTGTAGCTTTCTCCATCTTTAATTTTTTTTTACCAGACAATTATGAGCATAATATATTTGCATAGTATTCGTTTAACACTTTTTAGAAAAATCATATGGTTTCATTTTTACTGTAAAGAGCACTGCTTTTTGCCACACCTGATAGAAACTATATTTTCCCATCGGTGTCTTCATTACCACAGAACACGATTGTTGATATTTTCTGTAACCTTTGGTGTTCATTTCATATGTAGGTAATTGCATCACTTAATAATTTTTGATGCTTGGAAGCCTATCCTGCAAGGGAATTGCATGTTTCTTTGCAAACAACATAGTAATTTTATTACAGAAATGGTATCTTATAAAAACTGAATAATGAAAAGAAAATGAGTAATATATTTGCCATTCTCAAACTTATCTAAAAAGTAATTCTTTGCTGAAACACAGAGAAATAACATTTTATAAATCAAGTCGTGCAAAAAAATTGAAAAAAGTTACAAATATTCATCTTTGTTGGAGTTGTTTTTTTCAATGTTCAGCTACTGATGACTGTCTACTCCTGTTGTCTTATACATTAGCAAGCATTGTTGTTTTTCTTCTTTTGGTGTAATAAACCAAATACAAGCTATTATGTTCTTGTGTAATTTTTAGGTTCATAAAATATCATGGTTGGTAATACTTTTGTATTATCTCATATTTTGCTTTATCTCATATAAATGAAAGTCATGAATTTATTAAAATACAGAAATAGAAATTTGTTTTTTTATAAATGATAGTATATCATACAAAACCGCCATTCAAAACAAGCTACTAAATCATTAAGACCAGCATTTATTTAGTCATATTATTTTGCTATATATTATTGTTTAATTGGAACAAAATATAACAAACAACTCGTTTGGAAAGACCAAAATTCAAGCAAGCTACTCAATGGTTAACAGCGACTCTACTTAGAGTAACATTACTGGGGTATCTCATTGTAGGGATCAAAAGTTTTTCCAAACCACTAGGATCGACAGTTTTCAAGATATTTGCGATTTTTAAACAAAAAATTGAGATCCGCTTGTAAATTTACAAAAATATTTTTCACAATCTAAGTCTCTATTGTACATCGTAAATGGATTGTGTACACACGCACACACAAAAGTATTTATTTATTATTTATATTAATTATTTGTCTTATAAAAAAAGAAGAAAACAAAGACTTTCTTATCTTTTAAGAAAATATTCTTTATTTTAAACTTATTATTAATATTTTAATTAATGATTTTTTCGTGGCTTATGTAGAACAAATTTTGCATGCTCGACTTGGCAGATGGTATGGTCGTCAGGCTTAACAGTTTTGATTTCTGAAAAAAGTAAAACCTGCAATTGTAGCCTGCACAATATGATGAAATATAGTTTGTGGTAAAAGAATAAATGATGAAAAAAGAGTAAAACTCTTTTTGCTTAACAACGCGGTATTACAGATTATGTTAGTGTATAGTTTTCACCTATCATAAGAAACTTAACTATTACTATAAATAACTCTCGTTTGTCATTTACTTTTCTTTTTTTAACTCTTGTTTTCTTGTTTTTTTCAGTTTTAAGTAGAAATTTCATCAAATATAACTAGAAAAATTAAACCTTAAAAATTTTTTAAGTCATCAAAATTAATTAAAATCTGTAGCTTCTTCTACTACTACTACTAATGGATAACATATTATAATTAGAGAAAAGGCTAAGTGCACTAGGCCTACGTGGGATAGCACTATAAAAAAAACGCGCCAAATACTGTACCTCAAAGGTGGTGAGGAAATCAGCTACCAAAATAGACTTAACACAAATTTTTGTACTTCATTTAAAGATGGGTAAGATGGTAAAGATCATTCTGGTAATAATATTAGAAATAGAGTTCTTTCCAGAAAATTTATTCACATACATTATTGTAAAATCGTAACTCAGTGCATGATTAACATCAAGTAGGATGTGATTTGTAATAAACATTTTTCTGATGAAATTGCTTTTTTTATTTATTTTTTTATAAAATAATCGTAGTGTTTGACAAATATATATATATATATATATATATATATATATATTAATTTAGAAGTTCATAATTATAATTCAGAATAAGGAACAAGTAGGTTTGTGGAAAATCATAGAAAAACATTTTTTGAATGTAGGGCCAAAATTCAGAGGTTAATTACCACTTGACAATGGTTCTGGGGTACCATTTATGATACTTCAATTATAATAAATAATAATGATAGTGATAATAACAATAACAATGAAATGATAAAAATCTTTTTCTGAGATATAAAATGGGATATGATAAAGTAACACACAAAAATAGGCTGTCAGGTCATTGATTGATGCCCATAAATATGAATCAAATAGACTGATATAAATTAATGTGTAAATTTATCCATAAGTTTATATTCATGAATGTGCAATTGTTTGTAAAAAGAGTAATTGCTTATCCTTAAAAAATAACAATGTCCACTCCTTGTTGTTGTGTAACATAATACAATACTAAGGCTTAACAAGAAAATTATGCTTTTATTGCCATTTTTTATAAATTACCAAACCATTTGAAGAATTTTTCCATCAATATATTTTAAATACAATTGAAAGATTTTGTACAGGAGCAATTCTTCTATGAATTTTTAGATAATACTTATTGAAGAATAATAATTTAAAAAAAAACTGATTTTTACTCGATCTTGTTCAATGTTAGTTTTGCAAGTGAGTGTTCAAAATAATTTTCAATAGTGCCATCTCAATTGTGAATTATACGAGGTGTGTGAGAAAAGTAATGAGATTGGTGTCACTGTGAGCGATCTGGCAACTCTGTGTCTACCGGTTTGTTCATCCCTTCCACATGCTCAGTACGAGTTTCAATTCCGTTCAGCTAACACATTATTTTTGACAGCGCCATCAGTGAAGTTGTGTTTTTGTTGTCTGTTACGAAAATGAAGCATCGGAATTTAGAGCAATGTTGTGCAATCAAGTTTTGTGTTAAACTTAGGGAATCCGTGAGTGTGACCTTGGAAAGTTGAAAGAGGTCTATAGGGAACATTCCTTATCAGGAGCACAAGTTTTCCGCTGGCCCAAATTATTTTTGGAAGGCCGAGAACATGTTGAAGATCAACCTCGCTTAGGGAGACCTTCAACTTAAAAATCTGACGAAAACGTTGAGCGTGTGAGGGTTCTTGTGAGCAATAATCGACCGTCATTTAGCAATAAGGATGAGGAGTGAACAGTTTGATGATGAAAACATTTTCACCGTAAATCAAATTTTGACAGACGATTTGGACATGCGAAAGGTTTGTGTGAAATTGATGCTGAAAAACCTCAACGGAACAGAAGGACAATCGAAGAAACGTGTGCGTAGATCGTCTTGAGAGGATTGACAATGACCAGGAGTTCTTCAATCGTGTGATCACAGTTGATGAATCCTGAGAATGATCCTGAAACAAACCGGCAAAGCGAAGAGTGGCACATTCCGTCATCTCCTCGCCGAAAAAATGTCGAATGAGCAAATCAAAACCATGCTGATTTGCTTTTTTGACAGTAGGGGTATCGTGCATAAAGAATTTGTTCCTGTTCCTCCAGGACAAACTGTCAACCAAGTGTTTCACAAAGGCGTCCTTGAAAGGCTCGGAAAAAGAGCGATCGCGTGAGACCAGACATTGCAAACAAGTGGTTGCTTCATCATGACAATGTCCTATGTCACACGGCCATTTCCATCAGGGAATTTTTGACCTCAAAACGCATTTCTACGGTTCCTCAACCCCCCTATTCACCTGATTTGAGTCCATGTGACTTTCCTTTTCCCGAAATTGAAACATGTCTTAAAAGGACGTCATTTTGGAACTCTGGAGAACATTCAAAAGACTGTGACCGTCCAGTTAAAAGCTCTACCAGTTGAAGCCTTACAGCGCTGCTACCAGGAGTGGGAACGACTCCGCTGGTAGGCCTAACTCCGTTTTTAATATTTTTAGATATGAAGATTAAAAAAAGTTTCTAAATTCTTTGAATCACTTGCTTTAGTTTGGGGTTTTCGATATTTATATAGTTGGTTCACACTATCGTAGTTTTTTCAATGTTATTGCTGATAATTCAGTTATGTATTGATAACTATTATTAATAATTTTTGTACTATTGTATCTGCTTATGTAATCATTATCTATAACAAACAAAAAAAAACATTTGTTAGTCCTATAACTATTGTTTTCATTCAAGGAATCAAGAATCAAGGAATTTTTGAAAAGTTATAACTAAAAATGTAAAATATGTTATCCTTTATTCATAAATGTAGGTTACATTCATAATTAAATCAAAATAAGAAAATGCAAAAGTTGGGTTTTTTGAAGAGTATGATAATTTTCCCGTGGCATTGAACATGTTAAATTAACATAAAGAACTGATCATTAGAATAAATACTGGTTAAAATATTATTCATTTCTTAGTTGCTAATTAACATTGCAATGAATTTTATTTAAAGTAGACAGAAAATAGCCTCAAAGTTCTCATCACTGGGTAAATAAATAGAAACAATATGACTCAGAAATCATGGTTTTCCTATTTTACCACTTGTTAAAAAAAAATTATTTATTCCTTTATAGAGTGAAATTTCTTAACCAAGTTTGATTTTGAAGTGGAATTTTTGTAACTGGGTTTATGTTAATTATTTTTTACAAGGGATTTATTACAAGAAAAAATATAATACTTCCCTTTATACAAAACGAGAACCCAATTTGTACCTTTGGTACCTAATTTTGCACAGATTTACATTAATGAAGTAAATTACAAAAAGGACTATTTTCAGGAGGAAGAAAAAATACATATTTTTTTAGTAATCGAACTATGGTTAATAAGAAAAAAATTGTAGAATTTACCAGAAGATAAAAATCTGTTGTAGTTAAAAAGAATTTAACATTTTAGGAATTGAAAATAAAAAGAAAATAAATTCACTAAAGTGCCAAAAAGTTTTAAAAGCAAAGATAGTATAAGGCAAAAGGTTGTAAATGCCAGATTACATTATTAGTAAGAAAATGGTTGTATCACAAACGGTAAAGCACAAATTACTTTGGTAAAAATGTAGAAAGTCTGAATTTGCGACTGCTTGTGAATTCTCAGTCCTTGTAGCAGTATTTTCAGGTCTTTCCATCAGCTGTTCTTGAAGTATTGTCCTTTTGAGCTTATGCAATTACAGCTAGCTTAATTACATCACTAGGTTTTTTATGATTAGAAATGAATCGTTAAAAAAATTCCATATGCCACTTTTTATAATTTTAGAAAATGGTAAGCGTAGCTCAAATTCAAATCCATAAGCTTCTGAATGAAAGGCAGAGATTCTGTCATGATGGTAGGCAAAACAGTAACCCTGCTGTCTTCAAAGGAAGGATGAGCCACTGAAAGCTTAAATTTGTTGGGTCATCCTGCAGCTGTACTGTTTGTTAGGTACTATAATTTTCCCAAAGTTTTAACAGTTGTAATTCTGTTGAGATCATTCAAAGACTTCTAATATTTTTCATAAAATGAAATTAGTATTAACCTTAGAAAAAAACCAAATTTACTGTGCTAGAATAAAACAATGAATCCTTGTATCCAGTACTTTACAATATTTTGATTTGCACAGTTAGGTTCACAATTCAGCCATTTGTGTCATTAATAACATATGTGTGTATATACACATTACTGAATAAAGAAAGCATATATTATCATCCATTTCTTTAAATGAAATTAAAGAAAAAATGTCTTTTACATTATGGAATTGTACATTTTATCTATTACACATTAAAAAGAATGATTGAGGAATAAAAATAAATGTAAAAACAGTTAGTTTTTTATAAAAATAAATTTAAAACAATTTATTCTATGGTACAAACATAAACAAAAGCAATAAATTATTACTAATTAATTATATAGTATTACTGACTAATTATTTATCTATGTATAAATTCAGGCTAAAACGGTGGTTTTTTCTTTTGCATGATCATTATCAATTTTTTTTAATATAATGAATAACTTCCATCATCAGCTACTCCTTCATCATATGCTGGTACTGCTGCTGCTGCTACAGGTACTGGCACATGATGGGGTACAACTGGTACACCAGGTTGTGGTGAGTGGTGATGATGTCCATGTCCTTTCTTGTGATAAATAACCTACAAAATGATGTCAAAATTGTGAATAAAACGTATGAAAATAAAAAACTAATATTTTATCACACCTTACACCTCACCTCATAAGATAACATCTGAGTGAAAGAAGATTATGAAAGAATAAAATAAAATGGTTCCAAGATTTTCATGTATAATGTAAATGATGCTTAGATTACATACATATACTGATAATAATTTTGAGAAATTTATTCTGTAAAATGACAGTATAAAATTTAAAATGATATATTTTTTCATATTTCTGCCAATTAGTTGAATATTTCTAATTTTATCCTAATTATACTTCTAGTGAAGGAAAATGAGAAACTTATTTTGAAATATAATTGAAGAGTAGAAAAAACAATGAATCAGTGGCTAGCTACCAAAATTTCTAGTTCTCGTTATAGTGGAAAAGGGCAGAAGAGCCCAAAACTGATTTTTAAGAAACCACAATGACGGCATAATTATAAAAATATTTCTCAACCACATGGATTTTTTTCACTTGTCTAATTAAATATAGTTAACTATTAATAGTGAGCAACAACATAGAAAATAACACATCAGCAAAAGGAGCTCTGCTGTAAATGGACTTGTAAATCCTGAATTGGACTTTTTAAATTCCTGACAAATTTCCTATTGGTCACACTGTTCCAGAAGAGAAGAACTTGTGTGAATATATGGTAGAATTTCCAGAACCTGTTGTTTAAATCTTTTAAATAAAATTAATAGTTTTTTTATATGAGTTTTAGGTATGTGAAAAAAATGTTTTGTTCTATACTTTTTGGAGTGGATATTTTAAGTAGACCACTAATGGTAGACTGGTACCATCTTTATCTTTTATTCAGTTTGATCTAAATTATTTCAAGTGATTGTCTAAATAGATGAATATCAAGCAGTTTTAAGATAAGAACTATTATTAAAAAAGGATCCTTTTGTCAAAATATTATATTAAAAACAGTATTATTTGCAAAAGGTTGCTACTATAAACTATTGTTGGATAAATGCTTTATATATGTATTAGCTACATTGGCTCTTCTACAATTTTTTTCAGAAAGAAAATCATTAATATTCAGCAACCAGTATAAGTGATTAAAGAAAGACTAGGCACATTTCTGCACTGAGGATTTAATGAGGGAAAATAGTGAAAAGTTTGAATAGCATTAGCGAAATGGAAGTAAGGTGCTAGAAAGAATTAGAGAAAATAAGGAATTCTCAAGGCTGGTATAAAAAGGAAAAGATGTTTGGAATACTGTTGAAAAGGAATTAGTTGATGCTATTGTAGATAACCTAAGAATGGAATGAATTTATGAAAGTATATACAGTAAAAATAAGAGTTATAAAGAATGAATGCATGGCAAGAAAAGACTAATGAAAAATAGTCTGTACTGTAATGTAAGGTACATTTCATTCCAAATGCTGGAAATGTTGAAACTTGTTACACTGCTAAATTCCTAAGTTGACTATTATTATTTACTTTGTAACTTCCTGAAAATTTTATTAACTCTGATGGTGTTATTAATTCTTTAAATTGTGTGACAAAATAAAAACTTCATTGTCAACAGTAAAGTAATAAAAGCAATGTAATAGTAGTTAACAAAGCATATAAAATAAAATAAAAATGTTATAAACATTAAATGAAGATAATAAAATTTACCTTCTTTGGGTGATAGCTGTGTAATACAAAGTTCTGATAAGATGTAGCATGACCATGACCATGTCCACCACCGCTGCCGCCGCCACCACCGTGACCTCCATGATGAAATGCAATTTCACCTAATTCACGTTTGGCTCCTGCTCTTGGTGAATCATCATCTATTTCTGTATCAGTAACACCATGTGCTCCTGCAGAAACACCTACTGATCCTCTTAGAGAGCCAGCAGCTCCAGTTGGTATTTCTCTTGCTTCACTTATCATAAGTATACAATATAATGTGAGGGCTGCTACTAAACAGCCAGTCTAAAAAAATAAAAATTAAATAGATAATATAAAAATTATTAAAAAAATATATAACTTACTTGTGTAAGAAAAAATACACTGTATTTGAAATTTGTGTTAAATTAAATTTTTATGGGAGGATCAAATAAATAGATTTTATTTCAGCAAGAACAAGCGTTACTGCTTCCTTTTGAAGCATCTTAATCTTACTAATCTTGACATCATTGTTAAATATTTAATACATATTTTCATCTCTAAAATATAAGTATCTTGTTACTGCTTGAAAAGTCAGAATGAGTTTTCAGGATATAAAATTGAGCGTTCAGATCTTTGTTTGGTACCAATAAATATGCTTGATATAAACCAATTTTTAATAAATTAAAAATTTTGCCATTTTAATGCATTTAAATATATGTATATATAACTTTGCAATAATTGCTTAAAAAAATATTACTATTTTCCTTGATCCTTCCAGGTAAATGCTGGAGCCGTTTATTTTTGTTATCCAGTGAGTATATTATATCAAATGTATATGAGCAAATCTACCATTTATGATTATGTGAAATTTTATTATTATTTCTAATAATATTTGTAGAAAAAATAATTAAAAAAACCTTTTGTGAACTGCAGTTTGTTTAAAATTAGATAAATTGATAAGTTGAAGATGTTTAAAACAATTGTAGAAGAGTAAATGTTTTGGTAGAATCTTGTAAATGAAGAGCAATGTTGATGAAGCATGAATTAAGGCATCCAAGATTAGTGGATTTGATTCTAGAAGGAAATTTAGAGTGTAAAAATAGTTAATAAAAAAAGATTAGATTATTTTAACAAATAACTGAGGATGTTTGAAAAAAGAGATAAAAACTGAGGCTAAGTGAATGGGAAAGAATAGAAACGATAGAAAAGTGAATCAAACTGATAAAAAAAATTTTTATTAAAATTAAATGCAACAGTTCTGTAAACAATACTTCAAAACCGATGAAATACAAATTTACATATTATGCTGTTTAACTGTAAAACTTAAAAATGTAGCTCTTTACATAACTCTTAAATCTATGTAAAGATAATACTTTATAAGTTGTAATACTGCCAGAATTGTTTAGCTTTTAACATTTAATTATTAGTTCTAACTTAAGAATGAATTCCTCTGAGTGAACGATATTTCTTCCTGAACTACAATTATTAAGCTAATGGTTTTTTATGCTATAATTATCTTATTAAAAAAAATTGCATTTATTAACAAAAACGCCTGGACAAATGCATATAAATCAAACTAAATTATATGGGTTTTTTTAAATGTTTTTTTTTCCTCAAATTATATGGGTTTTTTAAAATACTTAATGTATATTAAATAGAATTCAGCTAATAAGTATACGCATGTTTGTTTTATTGGTTTTTAGTTATCAATTATACAAGTTATATTATGATGAGATGCAACTATTTTAAATTCATATTACTGACTCTGCGGTAGAGTGTTTCAGTCTTGTGTAGTCTTGTCTGTGTAGAGTGTCTAAGTCTTTCATCAGAGGGTTTCAAGTTCATGACCTAGTCCGAGATACTATTTTTCATTTGTTACATAATTACATTCCATATTCACACATACAAGCTTTTGTATGGTTCTGTGGTGAATTAATTCATCAAAGCAAAGAAAAAAAACCTGCTCATCAACTGTTCTGATTAAAAAGTTTTTTATTTGTAAAAATGGAATTATCTGTGAATCACTTATATTACATACAATTCATTCAGTGATTAGTGTAATATAAAAAAATTTCTATCAATAAATCATGACTTTAAATTATATGTAATGATTAGACACAGCTGATCTTGTTATTGAACAGAAAAAAATTTTTATGGAGCTGCCACTGAAGAAAAGATACCTTTTCCAATTTTTTTTTTATAACATTATAAATAGAGGATAGTATTTTTATACTTTTTCATACCCAAATTTATTAGTTTTGTAAACCTTTTATGTTATGTTTTTGGGTTCATTAACATTAAAATTAATTTGATATAATTACAACTAATTATTTTTCTTGTCTAGTGCTATAGCTATAGAAGGAAAAGTATTGCAATCGGTCCAATTTAGGCACATGTGATTTTCACCAGATCTTGATGTTTTGGCACCTAAGAAACTCAAAAAACTAAAAAAATCTGGATGGAAATTTTCTGGATGTGTGTCTGGTGTTACACTCTAAATTATTTTATATCTTCAGAACTACTATACCGATTTTGATCAAACTTGTTCAAATTACTTCTATACATTGGACATTGTTGATATTAAATTTTCAACTTAAAAGGTCAATGGTGTAAAGCTGTAGAGCAAGGTCACCCTCAGTATCTCGACATTTCTCCTAATTAAGATCTTATTTTTCTTAGGTACATTTGCTAACAATTAAAAAATATTTGCAAAAAAAATGTATGCAAAATCGCACACCCACCCCAAAAAATGCACTAAACTAGGGACTAAGTGATTATACTGCATCAATAATATCTCCTCTCACCACAAGCAGCGGTAGTATAGCACTGACGTGAGAAATTAAGTTGTGTGTGTAGGAGTGTGTAAGCCGCGCGACGGGAAAGTCCTGCAACTGTGTTGTCAGATTTTTTTTTTTTTAATATCAAAACTTAGGAAGACATAATGATTCAAATTTAACTACTGAAAAATTTCTTTAAATGCATTGGCTGTGACTGTTATTTATCATCTTTAATTTTATTTAATTAAAAAGAATAAGGAATTTCTGCTTTCAACCAATATATTCCTTTTATATAGTACGATCGTATCTTTCTCATGACCATTGTTGTCTTCTTTATTTTGTGTTGGAATTTTATGGAATAATATTTTATGCAGCCTGACATTAGTTTGATATTTAAATTATAAAAAAATTAGTGGGAAAAATCGAGGTAAAATAAAATATTAAAATATACACACTCCCATACATCTTTTTTCTGTTTCTGTTAGACTCCGGAACCAGCTTAAGGTATTACTTCAGAGGATAAATGAGGATGATATATATGAATGTAAATGAAGTGTAGTCTTGTCTAGTCTCAAATCAACCATCCTTGAGATGCGAGGTTAATTTAAATTCAACCACCAAAGAACACCGGTATCCACGATCTAGTATTCAAATCCGTATGAAACTTTCTGTCGCTTCATAGTAGTTACTTAACATTGTTTATCACTATATATTTTAATTTTATCATAATGCAGTTTTTTTCACTTTGCGTAATTTTACAATGGATTTTTTTTACAAGCCGGTGTATTTTTTCTATCGTCATAGTATTTTAAAATAAAAAAAGGTAAAAATGACGGTATTGAAACGGTCACATAAACGATTATTTAACAAACTCATGAACCGTTGGTTGTAGCTACTTCCAAAACGTGCCGTAATGAGGCGCTCTAAGCCGAAAAACTATACGTGAAGAAGTATATATATAAAAAGCTCTATAGTATGAAATTTTTAACTAAATATAATGGACTAATCAACGGTGTTAAATAATTCAACAGTAAAAAAGTTAAGATACACGTAAATCAATCGACTGGCACTGGCAAACGATCCGGAACAAGAATCGGCCTTGTGTTTTGTATACAGCATTGTTTAGTTTATTTTGGTTCTAGATGAATCAGTTATAATTCCATTAAAAATAGTTATTCCCTTTTTTTCTTTCTCAGTTACCGACCGATGAGCCGCAGTTGGCTGCCTAGTTTAATTGTATACTTTTATTATGTGTTATTTCTTGTAATCAGAATAAACACAAATTATTGCGTTAGGCTGTTTGAAACAAAGCCTGATTAATTTAATCTAATTTTCATGGAATAATTGTATTTTATTGATCAATGTATTAAGATCATTGATCTATTCTATTTGTTTGTTTTCTTTTATCAGCAATTCTTTTCTGAGCACTCCCCCACTCATCCACTTTTTTTTACCAAAGAATATTTTTAATTCGCGTTAGTTATTATGTAACTATGTTAAAACGTCAACAATAAATAAATTGCCGATTCGTTTTGCAATGGAAAATTACTGTTTGAGTAAACATAATCATTATTCAAATATTTTATAGAAGTAACATTAGTGAAAATCGTTGGGAAATTAGTTTCGCTTAAAATTTTCACTAAGACCCAACACACACACAGACACATTCATATCTTTACCTAATTTTTTGTGGTTTTAAAAATTATTATTGGATCTTTTATATCTTTATACTAAATAATAGCCTATTTAATAAAATAGCTAATAAAAAAAAGTATAAAAGTTTATTCTCTATAATTATTTTTAATATGATCGTACTTTTTTTAGCTCGATTCTGAATCGTATAGTTTTATTGAATTCTTAGTACTATTTTGATCAGTAAAGAAAAAAAAAAATCAATATAAATATTGTCATCTAAATTTTTTTGGAAAATTTAAGAAAAAGAGCCAATCTTTTTCTGTTAACACAGAAAAAAGGTGTGCCTATAGCCCGCCGTGAAAATGTTAACATGGTATATGTTTCATTATACGATTTTATGAACATTTACATATATTAACATTTACATTTTGCTTCATATTTACATTTTTGTTATATGAACATTTTTATATTTTTCTTGAGTTGTGATGTTTTCTTTCTTTTTTTACCGCAAAACACAAATATAATTTTAGATAAATCGTTCGTATCGAGAAGTATAAATCGTTCGAACGAATGAATCGTTTGTGCGCTTAATTCAAAATAAAAATGTGAGTACATATAGCAAAGAATTCAACGCACCATGCTTTTCTATTGGAGAATTGAGGGGGGAACTGAAGAAAATTGTCATAAATATGTACATTATTTTATTTATTTTTTGATTTTCAAGAAAAATTTCTTGGACAAACCTTCAAACCGTTTTAAATTTGATTGCCTCTCTCTCATCAGTACCTATAAAACAAAATTTCCTGAATGATTTATAATCAACGCCTACCAAAAACTACTGAAGTTAAATTTATGAAAATTTGTATACACGTTTTTCTCACAGTGTACGTTGACACTAAGAAAGAGTTTTTTGAAATACTGAGTTTAAAGGGTTAAAATGGAGTAAGATTTTTTTTTAATTTTTCGGTAACAAATGAAAATATCAACGTGATTTTTGGTGTGTCTAATCTTCATGTGAATATCTAAAAACCAATAACTAGATTTTTCGAAATTCGATCTTGAAAGGAATAAAGAAAGGTAAAGAAATATTCTGAAGAATGATTGAAAATTTTTCCCATTTACGACTATACTATTACTATACTATACTACTATACTATATTAATAGATACTATTAGGGCTCGCAAATACTCTTCATATAAATATCTAAAAATCACTTGGGTTTTTTGAATTTCGATTTTTTAAGGGGTGCAAAGGTGTACGGCTCAAGCAACCACTATCACTGCCATTGTTAGTCTATGTGCGTCACGACTAGCTGCACCTGTCCGGTTACTTGATTAAAAAAAAACATAAAATAAAAGTTAAAAGATTTTAAAAAAGTGAGAAACGAAGTACAGACACCTCCTACTGATGCTTGTCAAGTTACGCTAAGAACCGGGAAAAATACATTTTTAACTGTACAAAGGACGGGTAATCAGCTATAATTACTATTTTTTTAAGAGGGAGACTGACTATTTTTAAACCTGCATTCTTCAGATCACTCAAGTCCTCCTTTGGACTTGGGGTCCTGTATCAACCAAAGTGTTGGGCTGAAGAAATTACAATACACTGATAATTTGTATAAATTGAACCGGCTTTAATTTTTATTTACCGTTATTATTCTCATAAGCATGAGTTTATGAACACGGAGGGCGTCCCTAGGAGCCCCGTGACCGGCTAGTACTATATTTATATTTTTCTTATATTAAAATACACAATTGATTTTTAAATAAATATACGAGGTTCGTTGATTAATTAAAGCCTGATCCTGGAGCATGAACAGGGCAAGGAACGGAGGAGGTGGTGTGCGACCGGAACGTCACTAGGCGGGTGTCTTCCGCTACAGGGTTGGGATGGTCCTGGGGCATACCCGAATCTATGAGACATTTACAAGGAAGTGGCTCACTTAAAAGTAGAACTAGTCGCGGGGTTCGTGCTTCCGCGAACACGATTAGCTAGTTCTGAGGTCAACGATGTAGGACATCCGGCGTAGGTGAAAGCTGAGTTAATAAATCACCGATGCAAATGTCTACCGAGTCATTTACATCGGTTGCATCCTAACGAGGCCCGGCTTATCACTGAGATCTAAAAAGTTAGAGGGCGAAAGACGACTCCCGTTAAAGCCCATCAGGGCTAGGTTCGGGGGGGTGTGGCGACCGGAAGCGTCACAAGGCGGGTGTCTTCCCCTATGGGGTTGGAATGGTCCTGGTACAGGCATAGCCCCTAGCTAAACGGGAAGTTAAAGTGACCAGCTAGCTAATATATATATATATATATATATATATATATATATATATATATATGTTAAATAAAAATGCCCATCATAAAGGAAAGATTGTTAATTATTAAAAGTGTAATAAATATCATAATTATTTATAGATATATAAAGTTAAAAATTAATATCATTCATATTTTCAAAGTTTATATTAAAAAAAATTTAAATATTTAATGGATATTGAAATTTATTACAGAAAAATCAGTTGTTCACATTCTAATTACAATCTCATCTAACGAAAAAATCGCCAAAAATTAAATAATATTAGTTAATATTTAAATGCCGGCCTCCGTGGCGCGATTGGTAGCGTCTCGGCCTTTCATTCGGAGGTCCCGGGTTCGAATTCCGGTCAGGCATGGCATTTTCACACACGTTACAAATCATTCATCTCATCCTCTGAAGCAATACCTAACGGTTGTTTTTTTGTTTATCCGGAGGATAATAGAAGCGGTAATTACTGAAGATGATCTCGAAAATGGAATTAAAAGGGTATGACGAAAGTTCAAAAATAAAAATATTTAATTCGATGTGATTTGTTATTACAAAATTAGTAGGTATACCACCAACCTTAAAAAAAAAAAACAAAAATCAATCAAATAATTTCCCAGATATGAATATAAATAAACAAGTATTTT
This sequence comes from Lycorma delicatula, assembly GCF_047948215.1. NCBI lineage: Eukaryota > Metazoa > Arthropoda > Insecta > Hemiptera > Fulgoridae > Lycorma > Lycorma delicatula. The sequence continues at coordinate 52,661,914 of NC_134464.1, read as the reverse complement.
GCAGGAATTAAAACAAATCAGTTATTTTTTGTTCTTATAGGCTTAAAAATTTTATTGAATTTTAATATTTTAAAATATTTAATGACAGAAAATTTTTACTTTCCCGCCTATCGCTACAGCTATAGAAAGAAAAGTATGGTAATCGGTCCAATTTGGGCAAATTATGCGGTATTCACCGGATCTTGATGTTTTGATATCTAAGGAACCCAGAAAACCGGATGGAAATTTTCTGGATGTTCGTATGTGCGTGTGTATGTTCTGTGTTAGGTGTTGCACCCTAGCCGGCCTTCGTGGTAGCGTTTCGGCTTTTCATCCGGAGGTCCCGGTTTTGAATCCCGATCAGGCTTGGCATTTTCACACACGCTACAAATCATTTATCTCATCCTCTGAAGCAGAATGTAACAGTGGTTCCAGAGGTTAAACAAAACAAAAAGTGTCGCACCCTAACCCACCGGACTGGTTTAGTGGTGAACTCGACATCGCAGATCAACTGATTTCGAAGTCGAGAGTTCTAAGGTTCAAATCCTAGTAAAGACAGTTGCTTTTATACGGATTTGAATACTAGATCGTGGATACCGATATTGTTTGGTGGTTGGGTTTCAATTAATCACATATCTCAAGGATAGTCGACCTGAGCTTGTGGACCACAGTTAGGTATAAGATGGGTTACAAGTGCTCATAGAACTACACTCCAAGAATAAGAATTTTTTAAATATTAAAAACAACTTCGATTTTATAATAAAACTAGCTGTACCCGCCACGCTTCACTGTGGCACATTGTGGTTGCATGGATGAGAAATGAGAAACAAAACAAAGCATACGTTTCATAGAAGTTTAATTTTGCAATACTTGTGGATATACAATATTTTTTGTTTTACCACTGTCTGCGTAGATATAAAGGCTATCTGATTTGCCGACTCGGGAACACGCACATACAGTTGTCCATGTGAGAAGCAATCCGCATCTAAATCTAAACCACACAATTCTAAAGATTGACCTTGAGCTTTATTGATTGTGATTGTAAAAGCCAATCGAATTGGGAATTGCAATCTTTTAAATTGAAATGGTGTATCGGTCGGGATAATGGGTATTCGAGGAATGAGGATATCTTCACCTTTGAAAGGCCCCGTTAAAATCGTTGCTTCCACTACGTTATTCATCAATTTCTTAACTGCAAGTCGCCGTTGCAGAGTTTTGGCTGATTAATATTCCGCAACAGGATAATTGGCACACTATTTTCAATTTTAATATGTGTGGTGGCATCCCTGGCAGATCAAGTGAGTTTAAAAATTCCGTTGGATAATTAACTACTTCATCTGCTTCCACGACGGTGTCTATCGACTTATATGTAATCTCCTCACTTTGAATGCTGGATTGAATAACATTATTAAGTTGATAGACATCTTTATTCTTTGCGGCAAGGATAGCTCGTTCACTGAGCCAATCGTGATTTCTATGATTAATTTGAATATCAGGAAATACTTTTTCGATCAGTTCTTCTTTCGATGTTACTAAATTACAAAAATTATCAGGAAATGATATTCGTCTAGACGTCTCATCGACTGGCAGCTGTCCGTTTCCAATGTCCAGTAATTGTCGTGAGAATACCTCAGCTGATGGATCATTCTGCAACTAGACACGCATATTCGTAGTCAACTCCAATGTACATACGTGTCGCCACAGTGTTGAATATTTTAGGCAAGCATTTATTTCGTCTGCTGGTGTCGATCGAGAAATTACAGGCAATGTTTCCCTAAAATCTCCTGCGAGCAATATCAAAGCATTCCCGAATGGTTGAACGTTTCCACGCAAATCTCGTAACGATCGATCAAGAGCTTTAAGCGATTTTTTATGTGCCATCGTGCATTCATCCCAAACAATGAGTTTACATTTGTATAATACTTTTCCCATACAGGATGCTTTGGAAATATTGCACGTGGGAGTCTCGATGATTTGCATGTTTAATGGCAACTTCAGAGCTGAGTAAGCAGTCCTTCCACCTGGTAACAATGTCGCAGCTATTCCAGACAAAGCAAGAGCTAAGGCTATGTCATTTTTTGATCGAACCGTTGCTAGAATCAATCTAATGAGGAATGTTCTCACAGTTCCTCCTGGCGCATCCAAGAAGAAGGTGATTGGTCTTTGTGATTGGTCGTTGTGTTTGATAGCGGCCATCTTGCATTGATCTGATTGGTTTTCCTTTGTTTACATTTCCATCTGATTTATTAGCCTCTTATTTATTAAAAAACTTTACAAATTAAAAATAGATAGATTAGATAGATTTATTAAAAATATATGAAAACAATCTTTGATGCGGGTTATATATCGTGTTAAAATTTGAGCTCAATCGGTGCAGAACATTTTGAGTTTTTGAAGCGTACACAAACGAACTTAACATTTTTATATATAGAGATTATTATCGGTAACATAAATAAATAAACACTTTTATGATGCTGTAGACATTGATTCAAATTCAGAAAAAGTTATGTTTAATTTTAATTCTAGCGTTTCTCGTATTCTGTGGCCCTGTGATTCAAAATAACAACATTATCTCAGGAATTTTTGGTACAAGGTGCTTTACCAAAACTTTGTTTAATAATATATTAAAATCTGATGTAATTAATTATAATAGTCTGTGTATTTGAACACCCATTTTAGTGACTTTTCAAAGCAAGTTCGGTCTGTCATATGGGGTGAGTGGAGGGTTAAAATGAATTTTCTTTACGTTTTGAGGTATGGGGATTACGAAAATACCATTTACTTAAAATCGAGTTTTATATACATATAGTGTACGGATTTGAATTCTAGATCGTGGATACCGATGTTCTGTGGTGGTTGGGTTTCAATTAACCATACATATTAGGAATGGTCGACCTTGTACATTTACATTCATATATATCATCCTCATTCATCCTCTGAAATAATACGGTGGTTCCAGAGGCTAAACAGAAAAATAAAGCGAGTTGGAACGTGGAAACAAAATAAAATAACGAAAAGTCTGTATTATTGCCTAGAATTATGCAAGATTTTTTAAAAAATGTAATTATTTCTTATATTTCCCTTCATTAGTTAGGTATATATTTTTCTTCAATACAGTAATTGGTATTTATTTTTTCGTAATGAAATTTTTAAGCAATATCTTACAGATAAATAATCTGACGTTGTTTCGCCTGTAAAAATGTTTTTTTGGAATCCCTTATCTTGATGAGATGCTGCTTTGTGAAAATTTAAATATACAGATGTGTAATTTGTACATTTGAGTAGTAAAGGTCCGAAATTTTAGATACATGTACATCAATTAAATTTTTTTAAATTTTATGAAATGAGTTTTTTAATTTTTTTGCCCTTTTCAATACAATTTTTTTGTTGTTAAATTTCTGGTGATTAGTACAATTACATTTTAAATAATTTCATCAAATTTTAGTTTTAATTATTTAAATTGAAAGATTCATGATTTTTTTTCTCGAATAAATGATTTTCTAACATTCTGGACGTGTAGCATCCTACAGAATCCTACAACCCCGTGTTTATATATATATATATATTCTTCACTTTATAATTTAAAATAATTTGGTTATTTTGTAACGACAGTTTTTAATTTACACTTAGATTGAGATTAATCAGAAAAATGTACATCTCATTTTTTTGAAAAGCCCAACAGGCTGTCTAGTGTTTAACTCGTCTTCGCAAATGAACAGCTGATTTTCGAAGCCGAAGGTTCACACCCTAGTAAAAGTTAGTCTCTTTTAACAGATTTGAACACTAAACGGTGGATGCCGGTGTAATTTAGTGGTTGAGTTTCAATAAACCACATGTCTCAGGAATGGTCGGCCTGAGTTTGTACAAGACTACACTTCATTTACATGTCATACATATCATCTTCATCTCATTGGGCCGTGCGGGAGTTATTTGTTGTTCATTAGTAGAAGAGAGTGCAAAATGTACGATTTTTTAAGGAAAAAAACATCTTTTGAAAGACCAGGTTGACGCCGGGTGCACGGAAAATTATAAGTAAATTTATGTTAAATTATTGAGAAAAGTGTTTGAAGAGGATGCTGAAAATAGTAAAAGAAAAAAGAATTAGAGTTTCTCATAAATTCAATTAACAGGTTTTTCTATTCCTCTTTTTTCACAATAAAAGTTATTTATGTATTTCTTCCATAGTTATTTTAACTTAATTTATTAAAGATTGCAAAGTGGAATTTTTTTTTTTAACTTTAATCATTCTCTTTGTAAAACTACCGTAGAGGAGACATAGAAAAACTACCCTAAGGCAAGTAATAATTGGCTCTTTATCATTATCTTGTGCATACTTTTGTATTTGAACACAACCCATTCCGCTCATCAGTTTGACGACCTACTAATTCTTCTCCTTCCTCTTCCTCTTCCTCTTTTCATTTTTTCTTCTACAATTCTTATGTTAAAGTAATTCCTTCTCGATATACACCCAATGCAGGATAATTACCTTCTTAATAGCATTACAATCTATTGTTTTTTTTTTCGCTGAGTTTTATCAAGTTTCCTTATTCCTGATTTGTTATTTTTGAATTTTTATTATTTTCTTCAAATTTCTATCCATTTTCTTATATTAAGCCGTATCCATTATCCATATTAGAATCGTATAATCTTTAATACACACCATCTATTTCTTTTTACTTTCTTTTACATTCAATCCATTTTTATTTAATATGTTCGTGCTTACTTGTTTTTTTTTTGTTCCATTTTGGTTAAAATTTTTGCTGTTTCTATATGTTATCTACTCGTAACTTCCCTGTTTTTCCAGATTTTCAACTTTTTTGACATATCAGTGAAGTTCACTCTTATGTTGCCTATATACATATATATTCCCAAAAAAAAGGATGGTGCATGGGTGTGTTTGTTGTTTGTGCTCACATTTCTATTTTAACTGCTATTGACACAGAGCGGACCAATGGTGGTGCACAGGACGGCTGCGCGCAGTGCAGGACGATTCATTCATTTGAACGACTTATACTTCTTGATAAAAACTATTTATCTAAAATATATTTGTATTTTGTGGATAAAAAAGGAAAACATTGGGGTTAGAGCTGTATTAAAAAATCACAACTCAAGAAACACCTAAAAATGTTCAGGATTTCGAAGCTTTTCGTTGTTAAAGTTTTTGTTATTGATAGTACGCTAAATTCATGAATGTTATTTATTTATAATTGGCAAAAACTTTTTAAAAAATCATATGTAATGGAACATTTTCACATTACATGGAACATTAATCACATGTAACATTTTCGCGGCGGGTCGCAGACTCGCTTTTTTCCTAGTATATATAAATTTTCATACGCAATACTCCAAATATATGTTTGCGTGAATCTTCGTTTGCGTTTAGTAATTAATGAAAATAAATCAGTTAAATGAATAGCATTAAATAAAGTAGCAGTTAAAGTAGCATTAAAAAAATAATAAAAATAAGTAAATCTATCATATATATATATATATATATATATATATATATATATATTTATTAATATAGTATATAAATCCTAATTTTAATGTAATACATAATCTGTTGACATTCAGTTAGCAGCACTGTCTCAATCTGAGATTTGAATAAGTTCACTGCCTTATACAGCCTCGTTTTGAGGGAGTATATAACGAAATATATATATTCATATACTAGTTTATATTTTTATTTGAAAGATCAATTAAAAAAACTGTAGATTTTAAAGTGTTTATAATATCATTAAACGTAATTAATAGTGAAGTTCTATTATAGTAGTAAAATAATATAAATTATTATAAAAGTAAATAATAGAGAAGAGATTTTTTAAATATAATTATTTAAAGTTTAAATAATTTTTCTAAATGCTATTTGAAACAAAAATATAATTAGTTAACTAATTATAAAAAAAATAATAATTAACAGGATTTCAAGTTGTTTTCAATGGGCAAGTAGTTTTGAAGTAGGCTGTAATATTTTTTCGAATAGATGAAAGTGTATAAACGTTAATTTTTTGGTATTTATAAAAATGGATTAAACAATTGTGTACAAGAACACCTGTTTAAATGGATTTATTTTGGGTTACATAATTAATACTCATGAGCTCTGGAGACTGCTAATGATTTTGGATTTAAATATATATGTATATTTTATTTTATGTATTAATTTATAAATACCGCATAAGAAATTGAAGTACATCAGAAATAACATAACTGTTGAAAGAGAATCATTTTTTATTTTTAAGTACATAAATAATGTTATCTTTTGATTTACTTTAAATATCTTTAAATAAAGTATTATTAATAAATCTACAACGTTTTCTGTGCAAAAGAAATTCCGAAAATACGAAAAAATGTAGTGACCATATGTAAGAAAGTTTTTTTCTAAAATGCGAAAATATGTAGATTTCCAGGTTAGCTACAGAAATTGTAAAAAAAAATCGGCTGAAACTGATACACGAGTAATTTCTTCTTTGTTTTTGAATTGGCAATTTATGTATTTGTAAAATAAATATAAAATATATCACAAAATTATCCCTTTAAAAAATATTTCTTTTCCTACTTAATTACTTTTAACAAACTTATAACGAGAGAAATATCCTCTAAATATAGAAATAAAAAAATCTTCGAAATCAGTGCATTTAATCTAAAGTAAATACTGAATACGGCCTCAGTGGCACGAGTGGTATCGTCTCGGCCTTTCATCCGGAGGTCCCGGGTTCCAATTCCGGTCAGGCATGACATTTTCACACACGCTACAAATCATTCATCTCATCCTCTGAAGCAATGCCTAACGGTGGACCCGGAGGTTAAACAAAAAAAAAAGAAAAAAAGAAGGTTCTGAATACGGTGGTTCCGGATTCGAATCCCAGTCAGGCATGGATTTTCACATGCTACAAAAAATTGTCATTCATCTCATCCTCTGAAGTAAATACCTAACGGTGGGTTCCAGAGGTTAAAATAAAAAAAATATATGTAGATACTTATTTTTTTTTTTGTCTTCAGTCATTTGACTGGTTTGATGCAGCTCTCCAAGATTCCCTATCTAGTGCTAGTCGTTTCATTTCAGTATACCCTCTACATCCTACATCCCTAACAATTTGTTTTACATATTCCAAACGTGGCCTGCCTACACAATTTTTCCCTTCTACCTGTCCTTCCAAAATTAAAGCGACTATTCCAGGATGCCTTAGTAGATACTTAATACACTTAAAAATGTAAACTGATCCAATTAGAAACCTTCTCCTTCCTTTAACAAGGTAACCACTCTGCTTTTGAAAACCTTGTGCTACCAACCTAACGATACGAATTTTAATCCCCCGCAATATAATTTAGGTTTAAATTTATTCGTATCATAAAAGGATATAAATAAAAATAATATTAAAAAAAATTTTTTAAACAAAACTTTTTCTCGGCTTTACGTTAACATTTTGTTGAATGTTAGGCAAGCTACTCGTGAACTAACATTTAATTTTATTTTTTTTTTATATAAAAGTTAAAACAAATTTTGTAATTATTCTTAATAAAACGAATTGCATAAAAGAGTTTTGAAGAATAATAATATAAAAATTCAAAAATCATTTTATTTTTGAATTCTAATATATTTTGATAGTATAGTTCTTACGGCAAAAGGACAAAATAATTATACTTAAAAATAATCAGCTTTTATAATTATATTTTTTCGCCTTTTGTTAGTAAATAAATATTATACAAAAGTATTTTTTATATATAAAACTTTGATTTAATTTAGTCACTTTATATATTTTTTTTAAAATTACTTTTTTTAAACTTTAACAACATACCTGCATGTGCCAACCCATTTTTAAATTGCGAGATCAAAGAAAAAATGTATAAAAAAATATCGCTGTATACTTTATTAGTTTACTGTTTACGAACACCACTCACTACAAGAATAACTGCGCGTTTGATAAATTTAGGCAGAGTTCCTGTTGTTATATACTTGCAGTTAATGTAACTATAAACCCGTGTCGGAGGGATAATTTACCCTTTCTTTTTATCACCTTTCCAAATCGGGCCACTTTTCATCTTATATTCGGCTTTCTCAAGCAATAGATCTTATACAGTATGACGTGTATTTAATACGATATAATTCGCCGCCCCACTATTGAAGGTTAGACACAATTCTGTCTTTATCCTTTTCTTAGCAATCTATAAAATGATTCGGTAATTTGTTACGTATAATGGAATTCACTGGTGACAAATACGCGTGAACATGTATGTCATGCAATATATGTTGTCATGTTATATGACATATGAGATCGTCATATAACTATATGAATAAGATAAAATAGTATAGAAAATTTTAAACACATGTGTGTGTGTGTGTGTGTGTGTGTGTGTGTGTGTGTGTGTGTGTGTGTGTGTGTGTGTGTGTGTGTGTGTGTGTATATTTTCATTACTTTTTTGTAATATAAGTCAATAATAAAATCCTTTTTTCAGTCTAAATGATCTGTCAATTTTAAAACATTTTAATATTTTTGTTGAATATATTATTATTTTATTCTTTTCAATTTTTTGCAATAATATATATTTAAATGTGTGTATCATTGTTTAATACTTTTGTACATTAACATTTTTATTATCTTACAAATTATAATAAAATTATTGGGAGGGCTTGTATATCGAAGGGTCTCTTTTTACGTAAATACTTATTCCATAATATCTTGAATGAAGTATATAGATGTCTTGAGAGGAAGTGTTCAAATGTCGATAAAAAAAATATTTAAATAAATATATGTGTAATCTATCTGTTGTACTTTTAAATAGAAATTTATTATTCAAGAAAAAATTAAAATGTTTTAACAGTATTTGTTATTCGTATCAACAATCTATAACAGAAAACAACCACTTTAATAGATCAGATTTACTAAAAAAACTGCAGCCATTTTAATGTTTAAGTTTATAATAATTTTTAATTTTCAGTTCTATAAAATTATACAGAGTGATTCAAAGAAACGGGAAATTTTGAAAGTTGTGTTGGTAGCCGTGGGCGATTGGTACCACTTGATAAGTGGTGCCAGCCTCTCTAACCTAAACCTGCCATTTTGTTGTCATGGATCCTTGGAGTGGAGCGCAACGTGTATTTGCTATCAAAGCGTTTTACAAAAACAATGACAGTGTGGGGGAGCGCGTAGAGAATTTCGCCGTCATTTTAATCTGGGATGGCACGACCGTGTTCCATCAGCACATGCAATTAAAACATGGATATCTAATTTTGAGGAAACTGGTTCGGCAATGAAAACGAAACCTCCAGGCCGTGAGCGAACCGTCCGTACACCACAGAATGTTCAAGCTTTACAAGATGCTGTCACACGAAGTTCACATCGGTCAATCCGTCGTCTCTCAGCATCTTTACAATTACATAGTTCAAGTGTTCGAAGAATGTTAGTAAAGGACTTGCAATTCCATCCATACAAGTTGCAGATCGTCCAGGAACTGAAACCGAACGATGCAGTTGTGCGAGCACAATTCAGTAATGTAATGCTTCAGAAGATAAATGATAACGAAGAGTTTGTTCACGAACTGTGGATATCAGACGAAGCGCATTTCCACCTCAGTGGATTTGTTAACAAGCAAAATTTCAGATACTGGGCACAAGAAGATCCTACGCAGCTACACCAGCGTCCGTTGCACAGCCAGAAAGTGACCGTGTGGTGTGCTATGTCATCTTACGGTGTTACAGGCCCTTATTTTTTTGAGGATGACAACGGTCTTGCGATTACAGTGACGTCGGCTCGTTACGTAGCCATGCTTGAAACCTTTGTTGTGGAACAACAAAAGAGATTTCCACCAATTCTTAACACAGCCTGGTTTCAACAAGACGGAGCAACGTCACATACTGCACGAATATCGATGGCAGCTGTACGCCGATTGTTTGGACAACGTGTCATTTCACGAAATGGTGGCATTAGATGGCCTCCCAGATCGCCTGATCTCTCAGCTTGCGATTACTTTTTGTGGGGTCACCTTAAAAGCAAAGTGTTCCACAGTAGACCTGCTACAGCGGAAGAACTGAAGGCAAAGATCCGAGAAACAGTTGCGGAAATTCCAGTTGAGATGTTACGTCAAACCATGAACAATTTAACGAAAAGACTTCGTGAGTGTTTACGTAGAAGAGGAGGTCACCGGCAAGATGTCATATTTAAAAAATAAACTAAAATGTATGTATCCTAAAATGGCAACATTTGTACAATTACATGAAATAAAATTAATTTTCTAAAAAAAATTTTCATTTACGTTGTTTAAATTTTTAATTTCCCGTTTCTTTGAATCACTCTGTATTTTGTAATTTTTTTTAAAAAGCATAATGTTAAATAATTGAATCTTATTTATATGTATACCATTGTAACAATCGATTTGAGCTAATAAATTAGCCTAGGTTTGAAAACTTAAGAAATATATTCAAGTAAAAAAAAATCTAAGTCTTTATCATGGGAATTTAATGGAATAACTGAACAATAATAATAAAAAATATAAAAAAAACGATTATAAAAATTGAAAAACACGTCTGCCAAAAAAAATAAAACAAGGTGTGGAAATAAAGGATTAAACATCGTTATGCAGTATTCAATTAAATAAAATAATGAGTGACCAATCAACTTTCAAACAGATTTAACTTGTTTAAATATGTTTTTCATGCTACAGAAATAGCAGGCATTTAAGGTTGTTTAATGATGAGTCTAATGAACTCACCAGGTCTTCATCGCTAAGAAAATTCATTGTCCTTCAATGATACTATTTAAATGCAGTCAGGGGGCTCTGAATAGCAACGTTTATCCTACATTAAAAAACCACCCTAAAGCATTTAAAAATTTTCGTTGAAGGACAAAATTTTCTTATAGATTTAAGACCTGGTGAGAACTTAATCATTAGACAACCTTAAATGTCTGCCATTTCTATAACATGAAAAATATATTTAAAAAATTAAAACTGTCTGAAAGTTAATTGGTCACCCATTATTTCATTTTTTTCTTCTCCCCCGGGCCGGATCCTGCAGTTAAAAATTACACAGCCCAAGGGAGTATCCTTTATTCTAACGGGCCTCCACGTCTCGGCCCGCCGGTCGGATCTCACTATGCGCCCGCCTCGAACCCCCAGAGTAGAATCCACCAGGCCCGGCTATGTCGTCCCTGGGTCCCCACTCCGGGAGCCGGGACTCGGTCTTTATGCCAATGCCTCTAACGGGGACACCCCGAGTGGGGCAACCCTGCCGGGACTCGGTCTTTTTCGGTCGGAAGTGCGGGAGTCCCTGTGCCTCATCGCTACCGCCCATTCGTGCAAGCACGTGCGAACGGCAGCTCGGCAAAGGGCTGTCCCTCATTCCCGAGCCCCCCGATCCTTCTCCTGAAGAACTCTCACCACAAACCCTGACATGGTATCAAAACTCTTGGAACTCCGCAACATGGTGGCGATGATGTTCTCCACGCTGAGCGGTCCGGTAATCGCCGAGCTAGCTAGGCGGTAATAATCCCACTGCGGGCACCAGAACACCATATGTTCTGGGGTATCCGGGTCGCCGCAATAAGAGCAGAATATCCCAGAACATGTGGTGTTCTGGTGCCCGCAGTGGGATGATTACTGCCTAGCTTGCATGGCGATTATTTTATTTAATGAAATACTGCATAACGATAATGTGTAGTCCTGTATTTCCATACCTTGTTTTGTTTCATTTTTTTTGCAGTCGTGATTTTTAATTTTTATAATTGTTTTTATTATTTAATACTTTTTAGTGATTATCGAGAAAAATTCACGATTCAAAAACTTATGGGTATAACGTATTTAATGTACTGGACCAAATAAGGAAACTGTAAACATTTCAGGTTATTTTTTTTAATTGGAGTATACGAATCTAAGCTTTTAGATTTCTCAAGCGGTTGAGTTCCTCGAGAGACTTTTTATCATGCGGATCAATTTTCTGGGATCCAAACAACTAATGGCAAATCTTTTCAATTGTCTCACGTATTTGGATTGGTTCCATCGCGATTTTGTATTATACTAGGAAATACCCCGTTTGAATTGTGAAAATTGGAAGATTGGTTACGAAGATACAACAAAATTTCCGAATAACCGTGTTCTGTTAGATCGATAATGTACCTGATGAATGAAAAAAAGTATCCTTCAACCTATTAACAAATAACCCGTTTGAATTTTGAAAATCGGACGATTGTTTGCAAATATATTATAAGAGCACCCCATTGCACCTCCCAAAATATCGCCCCAAAGATACCCCATTTGTTACCAGTTGATGGTGATGATTGGTCTAACCTTGCACGAGATTCTCACATCACATTTCTACTCTAGCCTTAAACGTAGTTCCCACGGGGAACCCATTATTATTAAACAGACATTTTTTTAATTCATTTAATATTATTTTATATTATTTAACGTAAATTTAATTGTATTATTTTTGTAATTTTATTCATTCGATTGATTTGAATCATTCACTTCAAACCCAGCTAACACAATGATACACAGTTAATAATTCACAGTTCATTAAAGTTAGTACTTCAACCGGTAAATCTCCACTACTGCATATATATATATTTATATAGCCTATGACAATTACCGGAAAGGTAAGGATTCCAACGCGGTGCCATACATCTAAATCGGTTAGGCCGTTAAGCTGCTACGGTGGAACAAACAAATAAACAAACAAACAAACAAACAAACAAACATGCATACATACATACATACATACATACATACATACATACACACCCACATGCACCCTAAACACATTTCACTCCTTTTTGGGCAGTCGTGTAAAAAACGTATGTTATAAACAAGAAATTTACCTACTTATACCTACATTCCCCATCGCGGCTTCGAGTGCTGTGTATGCATATAGAACTTAAAATAAAGGAAATAATTATTTCAGTAATTATTTCTAAAAAGGGCTGCTGCTGTTACAGTTTTCACTACTCGCAACTTACCTTCTCTTTTTATTTTTCTCTAAATTATGTCAATTGAAAGAGGATATTAAATTATCTAAGAAATTTTCGGATGTAAGATGTGTTCCTAAAATCAAACTTTTAATGAAATCAGTAAGATACTGACTGAGGTTGTTCAAGAGCTACTTAACCCCATCAAGGAAAGCCCAAGATAATAAAACTTTTTTACATTTATTTAATATTATGTTATTTAACGTAAATTTTATTCTATTATTTTAATATTATTCATTCGATTGATTCGAATCATTAATTCAGTTCAGTTTAATCATTAACAGTTCATTAATTCAATTCATAAAGTTTGTACTTCAACCAGCAAATCTCTACTACTACATATATATATATATATAGCGTATGACACTCCCGGTAACGTAAGGATTCCAACGCGGGGTCATACATCTAACATCTAGGTTTGGGTAGTCTTGTAAAAAGCTGTCACATGTTACATGCAAAGTGCTGCATGTTTTCCCGGCTATAAATAAAAATAAAAAATAAAAGAGTTAGAGAAAAAACCGAAAACAGATTATATATTTTTTAAAAGTGGAAAATAAATTTTAAGGAAAACCTTTCGAAAAATATTCATATATAGAATAAGCTTAACAGGTTTATTTAAATAAAATTTTCTCTAAATCTAACAACACTTTCAATAAAGGCTAATAAAAGAAGGAAAAGAAAATTTCATAAAATCATTTTTTCATTTTAGGTCCTAGATTTATAATTCATAAAAACTGTAGAAATTTCTTGATAGGTCTATATGAAGTATAAACTTTCAATAAGCCTTTGACAAATATTTAAACCAAAGGGAAATAGAGCAAAAGAACAAAGCACATATATTCCATGTTTATGAGATAGGGGTTGATTTTTTGAAAATATTTTTTTTTTTTATTTTTTATAGAATTTTAGGTAACAAATTTGCTTTAATAATGATTTCTCTAAAATACCTTTGAAGGAAATCTTAATTGGTTTTTTCGCAATACCCCCACCCCCTTAACAATTTTTTTTTGAAAATTTACATTATCAATACTTCATATATATATATATATATATATATATATATATATATATATATATATATATATATATAATTTATGAACTAGTTAGAACCTAAAACATAAAAATTTACATAAAAAAAAAAAACATTTTTGACGAGATCACCATACTTTTCCCTATAATCGACGGGGTAGTAAAATTATATGGATATTTATTCTCTGTACTTCGAATGCAGCAGATGATTTTTCTATTAGAAATTAGAAATTTATTATTATTGTGTTAATATTTATTTGCGTTTAGATTGCATCATTTTTATACCGTACAATGTCAGTGAAATTGTTAACAAGGTCATTAAAAGTAATATTATTATTTATTCGGGATCTATGGTCCATGGCATTTAAATTCGTATTTGATTTCAGTTAATCGACAAATCAATCAGTCAATCATTCAATAAAATTAACTAGTCACGCCGGTCAATAGCCGTTTTTTTATTTTAGTTTCCAATACGTAGTACGTACATATCCTATACTATACGCCATGGAATTTCTAATTTATTATTAAGCATATATTTTTTATTCTTATCTATAACTATTATTTTTTGCCGCTTTAGATTTTGGTAATATTTAACTCGGTTATTATGTTAAGTTGATGCGTAAATAAACAACGTACATTTTTCTTTTATGTTTAATAAAACACATTGCTTGTACGTAGCTATTTGTATAGACGTTTTAATCATTTTACCATTAACGGTTTTGTATGTTTATTATGTATGATAAAACTGTATTTTTTTCCTGAGATAATATAAAAATATTACTGTTTTATAGAAGTTTATAATGAACATAAAACGACAAAAACTAATCGGACAAATGTTTGGCGTTTAATTAAATGTTTTAGGTTTAATTAAAAATATACAAACCATCTGTTTATAATGAGACTTGCTGGCTGTCTAGCTAGAACCTGGATCCTTGGGTTCAGGTCAGCCCAGGCGAATCCCGGAGCCAATTCAGGGCCTCCTCGGGGCCTCCCGGGGCCAAGGGGCCCACCCCATGGCTTCAAAGCTTGCTTCACTAGCCATTTCCAATTTTCTAGGGGGACCGGCGCCCTGGACACCTGCAGAGCTTACTTCAGTCGTCATTCCCATCTACCCGGAGGGCTCCACCCCCTGGATCCCGCACTGTACGTTATCCTCATGATCGTGAGAATAATACTGATAAATAATAATTATACTATTTAGGCTTTATAAAAAACCTGAAAAAGAAACTAAATTAGAAAAGATAGAATAACAGCAACTTTCCTTTCTTTTTTTCTGTTTAGCCTCCGGGAATTACCGTTCAGGTATTACTTCAGAGGTTAAATGAGGATGATATATATGAGTGTAAATGAAGAGTAGCCTTGTACAGTCTCAGTTCGACCATTCCTGAGATGTGTGGTTAACTGAAACCCAACCACCAAATAACACAGGTATCCACGATATAGTATTCAAATCCGTGTAAAACTGGCTTTACTAGGATTTAAACGCTGGAAATCTCGAATTACAAATCAGCTGATTTGGGAAGACGCGTTCACCATTAGTCCAACCCGGTGGGTTAGAATAATAGTAACTATGGTAACTAAAGTACACACATCTTTGACGACGAAAAATTCATAACTTATTTCATTGCCATGGTGGCAAAAATATAATAATTTATAAAAGGATTAATCTATTTTTTCCTTAATGAATATCTTTAATTTACAATTTAACCCACCTTGGGAGCGAAGAAATAATGAATATTTTTAATAGCTTAACCTTCAAGTGAGCTAGGACCTCGGTCCATGGCTTAAAATCTTCTGTATACACATACATATATATATATATGTTTCCGAATTACCGTGATCTGTTAGATCGAGAGTGTATCTGATGCATGCAAATATTAGCCTTCAACCTGCTAACAATAAATACCTCGTTAGAATTTTGAAAATCGGAAAAATGGTTTGCAGAAATATTATAAGAGCACCTCATTGTACCTCCCAAAACAGCGGCCCCGTTTGTTACCAGTTAACGGTGATGATTGGTTTAGCCTCCCTCGGGGTGCTCGCATACTTCACTACTAGCCTCATACGCAGTCCTCACGGGAAGCCCTTTATTGTTAAATAGAATTTTTTTAAAGATTTAATATTATTTTATTTAACGTAAATTTAATTCTATTATTTTTGTAATATTATCCACTCAATTGATTCGAATTATTCAGTTCAAACCCAGCTCACACAGTGATATAGAGACTCACAGTTCACAGTTCATTAATTCATTTCATTAAAGTTTGTGCTTCAACCAGCAAATCTCCACTACTACATTTTTTTCGAGATTTTTGAAATTAAATACATCTAAAAACCATCCCAATTATACCGAGAAACATGTATAAAAATTTCGATGCGATCATCTTGTAGTTTTTGTTTATTCCGAACAAACAAAAACCTTCTGTCTCTTTATATAATAGTATAGATAGATTTGCAAAGACGAATTTGAAATAAATTATAACATAAGCTTTAAGTATGGGAAATTATATTGGTAAGATTTGTACGTACAATAATTTAAGAGATCATATATCAGTCGAAAGGAAAATGAGTTTACAATAAAAATAGATGAAAATCTACTTTTTTGTAAAAACATAACAAAAGATGTTTTTTGTAGGTTATTTTGTTTTAAAATCCTTTGAAATTGAATCTCAGAGAAATAAAATTAGATTTCAAACAAAGGAATTCGAGAATTTTAAAGAAACCTGTAATTGTTTGTCTTCAAGATACTACATGTTTGAAAATAGCATATAACAGAGACCATCACAGTTTCTGGTCAAGTAATTCTCGGTAAAATTCTTACAGGTACGAAATTATTTTTAGCCTCGGGGACCACCGTTAGGTATTGCTTCAGAGAATGAGATGAAATGGCAATTTGTTATGGGATTCAAATCCGGGACCTCCGAATGAAAAGCCGAGGCACTACTTCTCGCCTCACAATGGCCGGCTACAACTCATATTTAACACTTTATAAACGATCTTATGTTATGTATATCAATTTCTCTATAAAATTTAATAAAAAACATCGTATTTTAATAGTGAAAACTTTTTTTTTGTTTTTAATGTTAAAAATTAAAATAATATTACCTTATATTTTTTTTTTGTTTTTTTTTTTTAATATCGACTTTTTGATTTCTGAATTTTGTACCCAATTAAGAACGAATCTTTGAGACCGATTAAAAAATATGTTTAAGAAGAATTGAAACAGGTTAAGTAAAAAAGGTTTTGCGCAATTCTATGCAAGAAAGCCGAAAAGTTTCAATTTACACTGCGATTCAATGGATAAGGGAAAGGAAAAATGCACCATTACACAATGAACATAACCTTAGAATATTTCGACCTTAAATTAAGGGAACTCAAGAACATCTCAACCAATCTTCGTAAATTTTTCGCATGTACAACTTTAGATACAATACTACAGTATATCTAAATTTCAACAAAACAGGTGTAGTAGTTTTAGAAATTTTTGAGCCATAATATTTTATGCATAGGTCTATATATATATATATATATGTTTTTAACTTTTTCTCTCTTATGGAATGTTATAACTAGCTTCTTACGTTATCTCGTACGTATATTCTACCTTTTCCATTAAGTCATGCAGCTGTGGATAATAATTGTATTGTTAATTAATGATTTATTTTAGATATACAATTAATTGTATTGTTAATTATTTAACAATATTTTTAATAATTAACAATTTATTAATTAAGTTATATAATTGTATTGTTATTATGCAACTGTATCAGGCTAAGAAATCATGAAAAATTTACATTTTAAACAAAGTTCAGGAAGTGAATTTTTCGCTCCGAAAAAAGGAAGCGAATTTTAGATTTATTTGCATGAATAAGATACTGATTAAAAAGAAATGTATATTCCGGTTGTCTAAAAAAAGAACTTCCGGGTTTCAAAGACAAATATTGTTTTTATTTTGTAGCACTCAATAGGGTTTTATGCTTAATCTTGAAGCGATAACAAGTTTTAATTTATACACATTTTCCGTCAGGAAACAGCTGCATTTGACTGTTGCAGTGGCCAAAATGTTGTGAGCCCGAGCTTTAATACAATAGCGTCGCTGCAAGAGAAAGCAGAGTGCGTGAACTGGTTCGCAGAAACAGAATCATGACTCTTCTACAAAGAAAAATTATACGCTAGTCTATCGTAAAAAATCCATACTAATTAATGAAATTCGTGCACAAATGTCCAAAAATGAATGTTTGGTGTCGTATTATGCATAATCGAATTTTTGGGCAATTTTTTTTTACGAATCGAATATTACGGGCATAGCATACTCGGACATGTTAAGGAACTTTGTGTTTCTGCAGATTGAAAATATAGAAGAACTAATTTTCCTAATACAAGGATGCAGAAGTTGTGCGGACTGCAGTCAACGATAGGTTCTCAGAGACTGGTTAGGCAAAGAAGCTCCATTCGCAAAGTCAAAACGAAGCCTCGATCTGACGCCGATGACTTACTTCTTTTGGTGCACATTAAAGACATCGTATACCAGGAAAAAATTCAGTCACTTGCGCCAAAGAATAACAACAGCCGTGGAAGTGACTCCTACAGACATACTCGCCAGAATGTAAAATGAGATGGATTATCGGTTTGATGCCTGCAGGGCTGTAATTGGTGCTCAAATTGAGAACCAAGAGGAAAAAACTTTCGATTATGTACTTTCGTGCAATAAAACACATACATTTATAATTCTAATTTTAATAAATTCAATTTAAAAACTATTAGTTGTTTTTTGAATACCCGGTATTTCAATAGTAGTTAACATATGCTCTATTTTTACTTCGTACAAGGAAGTATTGTAATCGCGAAAAATTCCTGTTTTCAGATTTCAACGGAAATATCCATTTTGACCATACCTGGATCCAATTTGACTAATGACTGATTCGGCGTGACATGTGTATATTCGTATGTATCTCACATAACTTAAAAAACGATTAGCCGTAGAATGTTGAAATGTTTCATATAGGACTGTTGTAACATCTAGTTGTGCGCCTCCCGTTTTGATTTCAATCGAATGAAAAAAAGTGTCCACAAAAAAAAAATCCAAAAAAATTGGATTTTGGATATTTCTTAACTGCAGTAATAAGCTCTCATTGAGAGTTTTTTAACGATATGTCATAAGTGGTACTTATTTTGATTGATTCTAGAGTTATAGCCAAATAAAATTTTAATTAATGAAATATTTGGATCTTACAAGGGTAAGACAAATCTGTTGGAATCAGACTTTACCTCCTTTCTTTTAACTTTTTTTTTTAACTTAAATATATTGATTTGTTATTAATTTATTAACCTCTGATTGAAAAAAAAATTACGATGAATAATAATTCAATAATAATAAAAAAAAATATCGGAAGTTATTAATGAAATAAAATTTTATGTGCTTTTAAAAATATATATGTAATTTAATAGGCGTACAGGGAGGTTATGTGGTGTCAACACCAGATTTTTTTAGTAAGTTATAATAATAAGTTTTTTAATAAGTTATAATTATTATGATATATCTTTTGACTATTATAAATTTGATAACTTGAGGGTGGAAGACTTATAGCAAAATTAAAGAAAAAATGGAGACAAATTTTTAATCAATCCTGTTGGACAGATGCAGTCGTTTACTGTTACAGTTACGGCTTAACAAAAATTATTGTTAATAGTGAGACGCAGTTCCAATTAATATTAATCATTTAATTAATTAATTAATGTTTTGTGAAAATGCCATGCCTGACCGGAATTCAAACCTGGGACCTCCGGATGAAAAGCCGAGACGCTACCACTCGCTCCACGGAGGCCGACTAATTAATTAAGTTAGTTCTAATTAATTAAAGCAAGAACAGAATTAATACAGGAGATAAATATTAAAAATAAAAAAAACACGACTGTCAAAAAAAACATTGCTGTTTAATTTAGGATAATTAAACAGCTTTCAGGTGATAATTTTGTATATATTATTAGTATACAGCGTAATTTTTTTTTTAATTTATTTAAACATAAATATAGCCTATGACACTTCCAGTAACGTAAGGATTCCAAAGCGGGATCATATATCTAAATCGGTTCAGTCGTTGATATGCTACGGTGAAACAGACATACATATACATACACCCTAAATACATTACACTCCTTTTTGGCCAGTCGTGTATTAATTAATAATAATAATCCAGAGATTTATTTTATGATTATGAGTTTTATATAGTAAAAATTCTATTAATAAGAACTACCGTGCGACACGATCGAACTTCTTTTAAACCTGTATAAATATAATTATTATTACAATTAGCTGAATTACTTCTTTTTTGTCGTCACTAAATCTATGGATATAGATTTATCTAAAAGTGTGCTTCCACATTAATTTCAAATTGCAAAAAATAACTTTGTAAACAGTACATTCGTATGCAATGCAACGTTAAACTAGTTCAATTTCTGAGTAATATATCAGTTATTTATTTTTTATTTTTTTTTGGTTTGGTTCATTTTGATTTTGTATTATACTGTAGAACAAAAATATATATACGTACACCCTAGATACATTACTTTTTGGGCAGTCGCGTAATAATTAAATAGATATTCACTTATAAGTAAGATTAATATGTGCTCATTTTGAAATACGCTGGAAGTGGGCATTGTCCACTTCACATCGAGGTGCCATGTTTTAATAAAAATTAGAAAAACATTTCTTTATAATGATATACTCAACTTGTATGAATTAAAGTTTATTTCAAATTTCCAAAGTTGAATTGAATTAGCTTTATATTGTCAGGACTGTGCAGATGTTGACGTAAGAACAACAGAGTTTAATTATTACTAAAATGTTTGTATAACTTGTGCTCTTGTTTACGTATACATATTAAGTCTTTTGATTTTTGTCGTTTACTTTGAATTGTATATTTTTATAGTTTTTATAACACTTTTGTTTCTTATAATCAATTCTCTTCTGTTAACTTTACTCCTCTCCCGACTTTACGTCGGAAACTAGTATTTTTTTTTTCTGAATTTTTATGGGCATTGACTGCTAAGGTCATTAGCCCTCGTCACAATCTTTAAAAGAAACTACTATCACCATCTGGATCGTCATATGTAAGGGTGTAAAGGGCCCTTACATTTTATTTAAAAGCACAAACTACACAAAACATTTAAGACATAAAGACAAGGACAATCACAAACACTCATGGGGTGTAAAGGGCCCCAATATTAAAATTTGAGATAGGTTCCCAAAAACCATTAAATTAAAATTAAAATTAAAACTTATCCTACCATATCTTTCTTTCTTTCTTCTACGAGTCTCATTTATAGTTTGTTTAAGCACCCTCGGGGTGACCAGAACCGCCGTTGAGCAGTATATCAGTCGCGCCAGGGTGCCGTGGCAGTTGAATCCTTCTTATAAACAGGCTATAGGCATGCACAGCGTACACCCATAGCCTCGCGCCCTCGATCCACCCTTGAGGGTCCCCCATGCCATCATCGGACACACCCAGACTCACTGCTCTTGAATGCAGGTGAGCCAAAATGGCCTAGGCAAGAGGGCTACCTCCCGTCACTATACGTGCCACGTTTCAAGACTCCCTTATGTATATATGCATACATTTAAAATTAAAATTAAACTTATCAATACCATTTTTTCTTTATGTATATATATAAACTACCGCTTAGAATTTCTTTTGTCACAGCTTTAAACTTTCATTTTTATAGACTTTTAAGAAGTCCACTGGCGTGTAAAAATGCAACTATATTTTCTTCATTTCCATTATCCAGATCAGCAGTAATATTATTTCTAAAACGGAACCTCTTTCTGAGGTCCTCATATATGGTACACTCTTCTATAAGATGCTTGATTGTCAGTGTTTTATTACAAACACCGGACATTGGTCTCACTTCGCCGGTTAACAAATATAAATTTGTTAATCGCGTATGACCGATTCTAAGTCTGGTCACCGCTACTTGTTCACGGCGAGTCAACTTATAGTCGCTTTTCCATTTATAAGGAGAAGATTTTACTGTGTTTAATTTTGTATTTAATCTCCTCCATTCAGCATTCCACTTGTTTTTTACTATGTTTGTTAGACGGTTTTTAACATCTGCCACTCTTACAGGAAATGCATCCAAATCATCGCAGACTGTTGCCTTTCTGGCAGCTTCGTCTGCGATTTCATTACCTGTAATACCAGCATGCCCCGGAAACTAGTATTAATTTTATTTAATTCATGTAGTTTTGTGTTATTTTTTTAATACGTTTATGAATAAAGATAAATTTATAATTATAATTATTATCATTATTATTTTTTTTTATTATTCTTTATTTTATTTTTTTAAAGTTATTTACTACTACCTATTTTTTATGTGACTAACAGTTTTTTTATAAATCTAACAGTTAAAAAACTATTTTGCGATTATAATAAAAATTCAAATTTTATTAAAAACTGTATGAATATTCATTTTAATCATCATTAATATTGAATTAACCAACATTATATTAACATTAATCCAACATTATATTAGATAAAATAATTTTATTATTAAAGCAAATTTTAATTTTTTTTTTTTTTAGGTTAAGACAAAGTAATTTTGATGTTAATATACGTTTTTATGGCTAGATGATATAGATTGGATAGATTATTCTTACAAAAAAAAGTTATGGTATAGTCTGAATTAACGTTTGAAGTTTTTTTTAATTGATTATTGATACGTAGGTAAATTAGAATTGAAGAAAGTGAAAATGGGATTTTATAAAAAATAATTATGTAATTATCATACAGTTGAATAAGATGTTGGATTTAGGGTGACTAATTTAGATTACAAGTAATACCAGTTATTCAGTGGATATATAATTTGGAAATTCGATTAGATTTGTTACATTAACTGGATCAAATTATCAAAAAAAGAAGGAAATTACACTCATTACAAATAACTATGCTTATGTATAGTTTGTTGTTAATTCATTTTTTTTTTTTCATTATTATGAGTAGTGTATACAGGAGAAGAATACAGAGTGTCCCGTGAACTATTGACCAAATTAAAGGGGGGCTGATTAAGAGATCAAAATAAACAAAAAAAACTGACAACAAAGTTATAAAACTTTTCTAGCATTTGTTATTTATTCTTGTATAGTGGAAAAATAATTATACATGAAAAGCAAGCTGACAACACACTTTGCCATCACGCGGATTTTTTTCCGATGCTCGGCTTACACACA
The DNA here is from genome assembly GCF_047948215.1 of Lycorma delicatula. NCBI lineage: Eukaryota > Metazoa > Arthropoda > Insecta > Hemiptera > Fulgoridae > Lycorma > Lycorma delicatula. Next base: position 52,638,730 of record NC_134464.1, on the reverse strand, counting down.
CAACTTAAATTAAAATATTTATCATTTTATTTAAATATAATATTTTTTGTTTATTTAATCTACTGATTCTACCAAAAGCGAGCGCACATAGCATATTTCATTTGGGTGAAGCGGTACTAGCGGCCACTTTAAATATTTTTTTACACTTTAAATATTATCCATTTATTTAATTCTACCGTTCAACTGTGACGTCACAACATAGCAGGCGACTACAGCAGCTGTATGTCAGTGCTATGCTAGCACTGCTTGTGGTGAGAGGGAGTACTATTGACGCAGTATAGCCGCTAGTTTATTTAGATAATTTTATTGGATGAGGGTGGGATTTTTCAAAAAACGTTTTATTATTTTTTAATTGTTAACAAATGTGCGTAAGAAAAATAAGACCTTAATTAGGCGATATCTCCAGATACTGAGGATGACCTTGTTCTACTCCCTTCACCATTTAAATTGAAATTTTAATGGTGTCAATGCACCATGTATATTATGTCCTATGTACGGCTGACAAAGTTTGGTGAAAATCGGTCCAGCAGTTCTGAATATATAATGTGATTTAGAGGGCGACACCGAACATACAAGTACATACGAATATCCGGAAAATTTCCATCCGGTGTTTGGGGTTTTTGGGTTCCTTAGGTGTCAAAGCGTCAAGATACGGTGAAAATTGCATTTGCCCAAATTGGACAGATTACAATACTTTCCTTTCTAGAGCTATAGTTCTGCAATAGCGCTATCTAGAATGGAAAGTAAAATTGGCTACTATATAACTGGTTACTATACCAAACTAGTTATTTATTCTTTGCCGATGAGTTTGAAATTTAATAAATCGCTTTAAAACAATAGTATATTTTTGTGGTAGCTTTTTTTATTACCCATTTTTGGGTAATTTTGTTAGCATATAAAATGTAATTTCACTGTTAAAATTCTTGTTGAGGATATTTAAGAAAAACTGAAATAAAATGTATTTTTTCGACTACTTTTAGGCTTATTCGAATTCTTTTGATTTCAAAGAAAAAATTTCATATCATCTGTCTGATTACTATAACCTTTTCATTAATTATCCTTTTTCCTATTCATTAATCCTTTTTCCATTAATTACACCAAATTTTGGACGTTTTTTGTTCAATTATTAGTAATTTTTTAACGTATTTATGAATAATTAGTATTTCAGTCAGGTAAAGTTATTTTTAAAAATAAAAACTTATGTTTGTTTTCTAAAGCTATACTTCGGCAGTTATCGTGTCCACAAGAAAGTGAAAAATATATATATAAATGTTTGAGCCTACGGTGGTTTTGGGGTCTGGGGGATGTGAAACGCAAAAATATATCGAAATATTTCGGAAGTTGAATCATGGTACCCATTATAATAGGTAACTTTTTTTATGAAATCTACCTAAACTGGTGTTGCACAACACAGTTTTTTTTTTGTTTTGACAAACTTTTTTAATTTTGCACAAAAACAAATAATAATTTTCAAACAGATTTTTACTGAGAATTTAAATCTGAGAAAATCATTAAGTAATGTCAACTGAACATGAAGAGGAGTTTAAGAAATTTGACTTTTATTAGACAAAACATACCTGAACGAGACAAAAAAATACCTCATTATAATTTTAAGCCAAACAAGAATCATTTCCATTTTGAAAAATATCTACAAACTAAACTATCACTGAAAAGCCTAGTAAAACTTTTCCAAACGAATATTCTTATTATCATTATCGTTCTCTCAATAATTAATTCGTTTCTAACAAAGTTATTATCTCTAACTTCTATTTAACTCATATTATTAAATATTATTTGTTTGTACAATATATTTGAGTATTATTGTTTGATTTTGCATATTAAGTTAATAATAATTTATATCTTTTATGACGCTGGTTCCTTTTGTTACAACTAAAAAGTTAGACATTTTTTAAATTTAAAATTAAATTTTTTTTAATCTACAGGTGGTGCAAATTAAATTATAGTTTTAATAAAGTTCTTTTAGGGTCCAACATAAAGTTATTATAATTTATTTATCTCATGTTTTGTTAGTTTTACGGCATATATATATTTTTTTCAATTATTAAAAGAGGTTCGTCTTTCCACCATTTTGTGGTCTTACCCTTAATTTAAAAAATTGATATTTTTATATTTTATGAATTTTAGTAAACCTTACATTAAGTGCATTTGAACCGACTTGATAGCTTACACCGTTATTGCTTAATGATTATTAAAAAAAATTAATTTTGGCGGCCATTTTAAGGTAAACAGGACAGCCGATTGCGGCCAATTGTGTATTTTTTTAATCCTCTAACAATGCTTAATGAAAATCCGAAATCAAAATCAAAATCTGAGACAAAAACTTTCTTCATTATTTACTTTTATCTACTTTTAAAAGTAAGTTATAATAAAAGTAATTAAAATATATAAAAGTAAAAGTTAATATTATAAAAGTATAATAAAAGTAAGTATAATAAAAGTAATTATTATAAAAGTAAAATTATCTACTTTTCTTCATTATTTACATAATATTTCGCACGATTTAATATTCTTTCATTAGCTCTTCTTAATATATCAGAATTATTTCAAATAATTTCAGGCTTGTTGAAAATTTTTGCCACTAATTCTTCTTTTCTAGTTATCTTTTATTCATATTGTAACAATTTCATATGATGCCACAGATAACATTTCATTGGTGTTCATAATGAATTATGGTTTCATTTTATTCTTGAAGCAGAAATCAGGGAGAAATTTTTCGCAAACTGTTATTCAAAAACGAAAAGTTTCCGAACTCAACTGTACACAAACATTTTTCTTTATTTTCACTTGTAGAACATAACCTATTCTTTTTTTTCTTCTTTTGGACATTCTGTATAAAGTAAGCGGAAGGAAGAAAATTAAGCCTAAATTGTATCAAATATGGTGATTGACGTGAACTACGTGGTTTCTTTAAATACTACTTTTAAAATACGTGTTCAAATTTTTCATATAGTTATATAAATTTTACTTTTATTTGTTAAATAATACAGTTGTATAGTTTTTTTTATTATATATATATATATATATGCAGAGAAACTAAATTGTTTTAATTTTTTTAAATGGAATACAATAAAATTGGTAAGTAAATTAATATTATATACACAACATGAATTTTTAAATTATGAATTTATAAGAACATAGAACTACACATTTTTAACGTATTACATACATAACATGTTTAAAATATTACGATGGACAAAACGCTGCCAATTTTTTTTTAGGAACTCTTTTTTATTTCTTTTTTTATAAAGAGTTCACTTGTCGTGCTTTTATAACGATGCTTCACAATGAGTTAACACTTTCACTCTCAATATGTTATTAATATCATGTATATATTCATCCATTATTATACGGTTATTCGAAGCATGCTGATATTTTGCCAACCAGGAACAACATTTTTAGTTCATTTATAATATAATTTATGTATATATACATTACATAGTGTCTACATTTTATTTGATATTATAATTATTTAAATATTATGTAAGTAATACATGCACTAATTCATGTATTGCTGTATTGGCTATAAATGTACTCAGTTCAGGAAACAGAATCTTAAATTTTAATTAATTGTAAATACAGAATTAAATGCGTTATATTAATTGGCTCATTATTAATGTTATCGATTACTGAAGTAATAGTCATGAATTCAATCACTAAGAAGACTGGATTTTTACAGTAAGGTAACTTTTACAGGTTTGAAGTAGATTTTTTTAATCGGTCACATGGTTGAATCAAAGCAGACAGTTGTTCTCAGGCACATCTTGGTTAAAGAACTCAATTTTTTCTTCTTTTTTGTTCATTCTCGCCATCTATGGACCATATATAACAATCCTTCTTTAGGTCTATTCTTACCAATCTTACATCCTCCCAGTATTTCTTCATTCTAACTCTCACTGCACCTTCTGTGTACTGAGTAATCCACTCCTCCTCTTCTGCTACTATTCTGAAAAGCTTCAAACTTTTTGACTATTTCTCTGTGCCTTCCTCCATCCAGAATTATTTTTTCTTCAATTTCCTTAATTGTTATTCCGTTAACCAGCTTTTATTTGTTTTGTTATAGAAGTAGTTGAAGATAGTCTTAGTTTTCCTTCATCCATTTGGTATAAGGGTTCAACGTAGTTGAGCCTTCTTTTTCTCACTGCATCTTCTATTCCTTTTATTTTATATAGTTTTCTGTGGGTCTCCTTTCATTCACTTTGAGTCCCAGAGCTTAATCCTTTGAATACATCCATTGCCATTCAGAGTCAATTTGAATTGACTTCAATGCCATTCAGAATCATACATTCAGGTTGAATGTCTTATTTTTGACTTGATCAAAATAGATTTTCTATTGTAGATGTGTAGATGATGTTTGTCAATTTATATACTAGTTATTTTTCTTTAATGATTCTTTTCTTTGGTCATTCCGTTGGATCAATTCTCCCAAGTACTTAAATTTTTCTCTTCGATGTATTGTTCCATATTTTGTTTTTATCTTCTTGTTCTCCACTCTTTTTGTTGCAATGAACTTCATTTTTCAAAGCAGATATTTGGGTCAACTTTCTCAGAAACTTCTTTAAATATTTCTATTTATATTTTAGCATTCTTAATGTTTTCTAAAAAACTGTTACATCATCAGCAAATAAAAAACAGGCATCTTCTATCTTATTTTTTATACCCAAATAGATGTTTTGTATCTTTCCCTTCAACTCTTTTCTCCATTCTTGGATAACATTCTTCAGAACACAGTTGAATAAAACTAGAAATGCCCACCCCTTGCACCAATTTCTAATTGTTCTGACAATTTCTCCAAGAATTTAACTCTTGAAATTGCTTTTGTTAATATTCTTAATTAAATTTATTGTTTTCATATCTATTCCTAACTCTTCCAATATTTTAAATAGTGATTTCAGTTTCTCGATTGATACAGTCATGCGCATTTTTGAAGTGAATGTTACAATTATATTTTTAAATGTTTTCCTGTGCCTCAGGATTTTTCAAAGAAAAGATCTGATCTATGATGACCTATCCTTCATAAATCCCCTTGATAATCTCCCAGAAATTTTTCCACATATGGTTCAATCCTTTTCAAAATTGCTAATGGTAGAATTTTATATGGGACTAAGAGTAGTTTAATCCTTCTGTAGTTATTCAGTTTTGTTTCCTTTTTTAAATGTGTGGTAGATTAATTCTGTTTACTGCTCTCTTGAGATTTTTTCCTCTGTCCAAATACTCATTATTATTTTCACTAAACCTTTAGTTGCTTTATAACCAGTTAGTTTCAGGAAATCCACTGTTATTTGGTCTCCCAGTTCTTTATTAATTTTTAAGTGCTGGATTATTTTTGTTATCTTTTTCCTAAATACTTAGCTGAGTTTTAAGAGGTATCTTCTAATCATGAATATTTTAATTCTACACTTGCTGGGGGGCTCAATAATTTCTTAACATATTCTGTCAATCTTTACTTACTTACTCTTACTCTTTACTTTACTTACTTTACTTACTCTTTAGTCTCTGTTAACATAAATCAAATGTTTTTGTTATCTTTTGATCATAAGTACAAAAAAAAAATTGTGAGAATAAAAATTAATGAAATAAAAACAAGAATACCAGTCACTAAGGAAAAATTTAACAAAGTAAGAAAGAATATATTTCTTAACTTCTTTGTTTCTCACATGTGGACACTAAGAAAGTACCATAGGAAATGAAAGGATTGAGGTATTTAAAATATGAGCATGGAAGAAATTGGAGAAGATTAAGTGAACAGAAAAAATAAAAACTAAAAGAGTAATGTGGATATTTAATGAGAATTGAAGCTAAATCAGAATAATTTAGAATAAGAAAACTAGCTGGCTTGGACATATTACGAAAGGAGAAGGAATTGATAAAAATAGTGTTAAAAGGATCAGTAGAAAGGGGAGAAAAGAAATCACCAAAAAAATGAGAAATTATAGATTATTTAAAATGAAATGAGCTATCAGGATCTTATAAGTTTAGTTGGGAGTAGAGTTAAATGAAGTCATACATGATGGAAAGGGCCTGCCTCAAACAGATATCTCATATGATGTTGATATACGTGCAAAATGTGAGAGAGCATGGGAGGAGAGTATTTTGAGAAATTTGTTACTTATAAACTAAAGAAAACCGTTCTGTTAGACCGTAATTTATTAATTACTGTTTGGGTGTTAGTTTATTAAATTTAACTGTCTTATTAAATCTACAATTATCAATTGTAAATTATCAAATCTTATTTACTAGTAATCGTGGTCACACTTTGCCATATATTAATTATGATATTGATTATAATCTTTTAAGATCTTTAATCATGTTATAATTAACATAAACAGTTATTAGAATTCAAAATACCATCTCTAAGTTTTTGTTAAATATTAAACAGAGAATGTAAATTTTTAATGACTATGTTGACTGACATTTATTCACATTACAATTTTTTTTAATTGCTGTCTTCTGAAGTTGAACATTTGTTGATAGATACAAAATTGGAGAAAATTCCCTCTAGAGGGAACTTTTTATTTTATCAGTTTTATTTACTGTTTATTAAATACCAACTTCTTGAAAAATGAATTTTTTGGGGCAAATGAGGCATGTGGTTTTAAATTCAAATTTCATCTTCCATTGTATTTTGAAGAATGATCAGGAAAAATTCATCTTTGACAAAAAATAATTTTAATTCCACCTCACTCCAGAATTTTATATCAATTTTTTCCTTATAAGCATCTTTCTCATGACACTACTTTTAATTTAGATATTATCCAATAAACATATTTTGTTTTGGCATTCTGGCTATTTATTGCCATATATGTGAAGCTAGTTTCGAAGGCAGATCATCGAGGATCACAAGATATATAAAGTTTAAAGAAAGATTTAAATTTCCACTCTTGGAAACCTAATAATATGGAATTAAGTCTGCAGGAATACAGAGAGTTAATACTGAGTTATCTTGAGAAATAGCCAAACTGTTTGAAAACATTTCTGGGACCGATGAAATCATTTTTTTTCTATAGTTTGTATGGTCAGTTGACATAATTTACATTAGTGAATGAGAGCAGCTCTGAAATGACAGTGAAAAAATATCATTCAAAGTGACCATGTAAGTGGAATGATAATGGTCACATCTTTTATGAAATCATGAATGCTGGTCGTTACGTTCAGGTGCTTAAAAAATAAGTGTTACCCATTTTATGTGGCTGGAAAAATATTGAAAAACTTCTTTTCAAGCAAGACTTTAGTTTGAACTTACCAAAATAAACTAGTTATATTAGAAGTTGCTAGGTGTTGGTTTAGACGAGGAGGCATACCACAAATAATCTACAAAAAATCCAGAACTCACAACTTTTTCTGTAGGAAAACTGAATATTTTCTTTTAGAGCTGACCAAGGAAGAAGGTACACTGGACAATATTTTGCATCTTGAACAATTCACCTCAAACATGAATTCAGAGCATTAACCCAAACTTTCTGCAGGACTTATTGTACAAGACTATGAACTCCTAACCCCAATCATAGAGGAAGCTGGTAGGTAGGTCCTGTATTGGCCTACATTGAATTTTAAGCTATTTATTCATATTTCCATTTATAAATATACCTATTATATTTCCATTGAAAATGTAGAACTTTTAGTAATTTATCAATGCCAATTTAATTATCTACAAGCAATTTTTTTTTTCATACAAAAATAATTTGAATTTCAAAATAATTAAGTTGTATTACACTGATAAACAAAATTTTTGTTTCCTAACATGCGATACATGATTTTAATCTGTTTTCGATGCTGAAAACAAATATGAGCTCAGAATCTTTTTATCACCCAGCATTTTTTAAAAATGTTTAAATTTTAATTAAAGGATTTTTTTCATTTTTCAACATATAGTTATCATTTTATGCTCCTATATTTTATATTGTTAGCTCAATTTTTATTTCTTAACTTTATTAACATAATTTGTAAGCTATAAATAAACAATACTAGACAAAGAATTAAATCATATCATAGTCACATATTATGACATCATATCTAATACGGATGGGTGAACCTTCATGGACAAGATTAATAATGTCTGTGCAAGTCAAAACATGTAGCTGAAAACTCAGCTGTGTTGTTTGTATTAAACACTGGATTTAGGAATGAATTAATTTTGTTCGTCTTATTGCTATCTTAAGTTTGTTTACAGTGCAGTGTCATAATGCCTTGAAATTGTGTAAATGATGTGGATGCCTTTTGTTATGTATGTGGTGAGTTTACCGTAAAATAAAATAGAAAAAACATTACACGTTTAATAGAAAAAGCATATCATTTGTATTTCACTGTAAAATTGTTGATCAGGATAACACGTGGGCTTCTCACATAGTATGCATTAATTGTTCTGTATATTTAAGAGGATGGCTGAAAGGTACATAGAAGGCTTGGCTGTTTGGTGTACCTATGGTTTGGTGTGAACCAAAGGATCATGTAACCGATTGTTACTTTTGTTTAACAATTGTGTCTGGAATTTCTAAAAAATCTAAACAAAGTGTAAAATATCCTTCATTGCAATCTCCAATCAGGCCTGTACCTCACAGTGAAATTATTTCAGTTCCTTAGTCACCTATGAATGTATGTTTCAAAAGCAGCGATGAAGAATCAGGCACTACTGAAGAAGACAACAATGTTTTTGATTTTTAATTATCTTCCAAAAAGTCACATCTTGTATATCACAAAGGTGAATTAATGACATGGTTTAGGGATTAAAATTTATCAAAAAATCAAGCTGAACTGTTAGGATCAAAATTGCAAGGTTGGAATTTACTTCAAAAAATAAAAAAATTTCGGACTTTCGAAGCCGACAAAAAGAACTTTCTCAGTACTTTATTGATGAAATAATTTGGTTTATTACACAAATATTGATGAGCTTATGTTGTACTTGGACAAGTTCATAAACCTGAGGACTGGCGCCTTTTCATAGATTCGTCGAAGTATAGTTTAAAATTGGTTCTACTACACAATTGTAACAAATATCCTTCGGTCCAATCGCTTTTCGTATTAATTTGAAAGAGACAAACGATGTGATGAAAGACGTTCTTGAAAAAATAAATTATAAAAAACATAGCTGGAACATATGTGGTGATTTGAAAGTTATAGCTATTTTATTAGGCATTCAGTTACGGTATACTAAATACATGTTTTCTTTGTGAATGGGACAGCCGAGCTAGGGATAAACATTATGTTACCGAAGAGTGGAAGAAACGAGACAATTTAACTCCAAATGGAAAAAATATTATTCATGAGCCCTTAGTTGTACCCAAAAAAATATTTTTACCCCCTCTCCATAACAAGCTAGCACTAATGAAAAGTTTTGTTAAAGCAATGAAAAAAGATAGTCCATGATTTTTGTACATCAGGCAGAAATTTCCGAATGTAAATGAAGGAAAAATTAAAGAAGGAATATTTTTTGGTCCTCAGGTAAGAGAGTTCGTCAAAGATAAAATATTTAACTCGATGTTAAATAATATACAAAGTGCAGCTTGGACTTCATTTAAAGATGTTTGCAAAGATTTTCTCGGCAAACAAAAATCCGATAATTATCCGATAATTATACAGAGCTATGGGATGTAACATGTTTTTAAAAATACATTTCCTCACCTACATCTGGATTTTTTCCGGGACAACCTCGGAGACGGAAACAATGGAAACATTCATCGTATGAATGTTTCCACCAAGACATTTAGGTGATGGAAAGCCGCTGTAAAGGGAAATGGAATACTAACATTCTAGCCAATTATTGTTGGACGTTAATTCGGGATGTGCCTAAGACTATTTCTAAAAGAAAAGCATCACCGAAATCATTCTAACACAGGTATAGCCATGGAAAATTACAAATTTTACAGATTTATCTATACTTTCCCGTCATTTTTTTTGAAGTGTAATTCATTTAAAACTAGGGTGATAGAAAATTTGATCTATAATGTACGCAAAAAAGCAATTCAAGAAATAGTATTAAACTTTAAGAAACATCAAAAAAATTATTTTTTGTCTATCAGTGTATTGAACATGAATTGTTTTGTTCGTTACTGTCTATTTTCATGCTATATCTTAGTACTTCTCCCTTTAGATAAAATAATTCCCCTAAGTATTGTGTTTGTTAATTTTATTTTATTCAGGGCACGAATTCCTAATGATTACAGGCAATTAATACACATTTTCACAAACACACACACACACACAGAGAGAGAGAGAGAGAGAGAGAGAGAGAGCAAGAGAGAGAGAGAGAGCAAGAGAGAGTATGTGATGGAGGGAGGGAAAGTAACACGTGCTCAGAATAACACTTATATTTTAGATAATTTATCTTTGAAAGAACTGTAAAATTTTCCAAAAAAATATTCAGTTTTTGAGGGAATATTATAAAAAATAAATAATAAGAAAACTGAACTAAAAAACGGAGTAAGAAAACTAAATTTTGCTCTCAGAATAGTGAAAAAAATTATACGCGATACAATTGCGCACGATCTCTATTTCGTTGTTGTTCCGAAATCGATGTCCTTTCAGTGCCTCTTTCAATAATCCAACCAAACAAACACTAATCTCAGGAGCATCTGGATCGTATGGGCGATGTTTTAACGTTCCTCAGTAAATTTCAGCTTATCCCGATTGCTAACGGCTATATGAAGCTTGGCGTTGTCGTGAAGAAGAATCACATCTCTGATCGATCGGCTGTCGGTGTCTTTTGTTTCTTTAGGTGGCTTTCACTTTGTCCGAGAGCCGGAACTAATACGTCCCATTTATAATGCAACGGTTGTGGAAAAAACGACGACCATTTCAAAACATGAAACCATTTCAAATCTTGAAATCACTTCTCACAGACTTTGTGAAACTGTAGGTTCTTTGTGATAATGGAATGGGTACTTTCATTTCCGAAGCAATTTCATCAATCGTAGAATTCCGATCATCTTCAATAAGGTCACAGTTCGATCGATATTTTCATCTATCACCTTTGACCTTGAACGCCTGTTACAACTTATTTTCTAGAGCTTCTTGCCCTTCTTTAAATCTGCTGACTCAGCTGTAGAATTGGGTACATGACTCATATCCCCAAACTACGCATGAAGATTAGTCAAAATTTCAGAGATTTGAGCCCTCATTCTTGAGATAATTCTCGGTAATAACATTTTGCTCTGACAAGACGCTGCTGATGACAAAGACGGAAGTTGAGGCTGTTGGAATCTTCAGCCTCTTCTTACATTTCCCTTTACGCCAGCTCCCTCATGCTCATATACGAGCCTTGAAGACAAGGTTCGTGTTGAACTTGAGAAGGATATATTCGGTTTATATTTGGCTCGTAAATAATGTTTAAAATGATCTTTGTTATTTATACAAAGCCTAGTGCAATATTACATGCGCAGGTATCTTTCATAATAGTTGTTAAGGTATTCAGATGCGTCGAATTTGAACATTCTGTAATTTTTTTAAAAATTCCTAGTACTGTAGTTATTTGTACAGTCCCATGCCAGACGAAAATACGAGCTTGGGTAAGAGAGAAAGGTGCTTGTAACACATATTATACTACTGTATTCGTAAATGTATTCCTATATCAACCACGTATTTTTCATGAGTAATTGTTTATAGTAATAAATAAAACTATTTGAATAAATGGAGATAATTGTTTTGTTCAACTTTTTATTGTATCTAGTGAATAAGAAATAATTTTATCTCAAGTTTACTATAGATTTATTTTATTTATATATTTTTATATATATATATATTTTTTTTAATAATAGTAATCAAAAGCATTTATTTAAAAAGTTATCATTGTAAATGCAATTAATAATACATTAGTGCAAATTTATTATTTTCTTTAAAAATGTTTTGTGTTTATTGGTTTTTGTTTCTTGAAACAAAACATAAATTAATATTATTGTGAGGGAACGTCCACTCCTTCCTGCTAATATACACTTGGTATCTACATTCATTTGACAGGCAAGCCCCTACGTGTGAATTCCTACTTGTGTGTTATTGTATTCTACCATGTAAGTGTAAGTTTTGTACGATACTCGCCCGTCTCGCGATCCTGTGTTGATGTATGCATGGAAATGTGAATGAAAATGAGAAAATGAAAGAAAAAGAAAAACAGATGAAAAAAACAATTAGTCTCGTCTTCACGAGACTAATTTTTTTTTCTTTTTTTTTAAACACTCAGAGCGACCCGGTACAGCCTTAAAGCATTACCTCGATCGCTCCGGAGTGTCATGGCCGCAAATCGACCCCTACCCTGACTTGGCCCTCCCAGAGGCCCCAATCATGGATTACCCTGGATCACAGGTACAATCCGACTTCCGCTTCTGGATAGCGGAGATGACCCTCCCCAGGGAAGCTGCCCCTCCCAACATTAACGCATATTTTTCCCCTCACCACCCCTTCTCATACCATCAGGGTCCTCCGTGCGGGCGACGAAGGTGTCCTAGGCAAAGAGTCGCGAGACTAACTTGTTTGTGTTATGTTTTTGGCATAATAACAGGATCGGAGGGGAGGTACCCTCTGTAAAATCAACTTAAAATTCATTCCAGTGACAAAGGCAGTTGTACATGTAATATCTGTAACTTCTATTAGAGAAATGAGAATTTATTAATAACGTTACTGTAGCAACAAAATTAATCTATTTTTATTTGATTTTTTTTTATTGTTGAGAAATTTTTTAATTATTTTATTTCGATGAGTTATGTAAGAATTAGAATTTAGTAATTAACTAGCTGCAGTGTCCGTAGCTAGGACCTCCTGGCAGGCGGCGTCTTGGAATGGGATTTATTAGGTGTCCAAAATTGATTACCTCTTGTGTAAAAATATATTTTTTTTTTTAATGATGAAAATTGATATAACGAAAGTTAAATTAGAAATTTAACTCTAGAAATTGATACTAATTGGGGTGGTGGCGGGAGAAACGCCAAGTAAACCAATCAATACTTATTTTATGATTTTTATCGTATCAATGCATGAGCATGATACCACTGTATGATACACTAACTACTCGTATTTTTTATTTTAATAAAAATCTCTGAAGGAATTATTTTCTCTCAGGTTGATTTTACCAAACATTTATTTTTGTTTCACCATTCTTCATATCACTCTCATGTATAAGGAGCCCATTCTGGCTCCGATGAAGCAGTACATTTTTAAAAAATTAAAAAAAAGTATTTTTCTAATTCGTGATTTTATGATTGATATTATCAGATTTTTTTGCTCTATATATTGGGTTCGATTCTTGAAATCTAGTGTGCTTTTACCATAATATTGTCAATTACATATTTTTAATTAAAATACGTTTGTCAGAAATAAAATATTAAATAAAAATGTCTGCTTGTTTTTTCGAACGTAATTTTATATTCAAACAATATATAATTTGTTTGAATAATAATTTATTATTATTCTCTTTTAATAATTTAATTTTTATCTAAGTAGGATTATCTACCCCAATTTTTAATACGGCTATAATACATGTAAACCGCGTGAGTTAAAAGAGGTACTAATAAATGTTTCATTCTCTGAAATTAATAATATTTATGTTACATATAGTGCCTGGTGAACAGAGTGTAGATGTCATTTGTACAGCTGAATATCTCTTTTATTTCAATGGGCTTGGCACGTCGATGTTCACAGTATAATTGAATCAGTTAATGAGGATAATCTTACTTTCTTTGTAAGCCTAGTAGTATTGGATGCTTGTTATCTTGAAAATATTCATGCCAATTTTAAAAGAGGCTTATCTAATTTCTGGCCACTAATTACTCCTATATATTTATATACATAAATACAATAGGCATAAAATGCAGTCGTAAATGTATAAACAAATCAAAAATCATGAAAGCATTAATTTATATGGGTGTTAATTAGTAACAATAAACATAAATATGAAGATATTTTTTAAAATTAAAAAAAAAGGTGGAATGCTTTTTTTTTAAGAATTAGATACTATTAGCTTACTGAAAAAAATATAATATGATCGAGAAAAATAATTAATAAATGGATCTCAAAAGATTTAAGGAATTTTTATTAAGGACCATACTGTTCGTTTATACAGTGAGTTCGGAAAGTCACTGTGCACATCCTTTAGAATTATAATCTGCATTTTGTTCTTTCGGCGGTAGGTTGGTTTTCCTGTGGATTCGTAGGGCGTTGCTCAGTAATAAACCAGTACTTAATTTCGTTTCCTGTTGTTTCGTTTTTTGGAATTGTTGAGAGAAACGTAATGGTTCTTCCGGTAGAGGAACCCATTTTTCTTGTTGTATATGTATTTCATAAAGCCAACAAGTATACTGATTTAGTGAAGCACAGGTTGTCTGAAAAGTTTCCAAATACTCCTGTTCCTCACCGCAATGCAGTTCGATCTCTTATCGAAAAATGTTGGGCAACAGGCATTATTGAAGACGCTGATCGAAGTGGAAGATCAACTAAACTAAATGAACTTGATATTTCGGATGCTATGGCCGAAAGTCCATCAAAGACAATGTGTTAGTTAAACCTGCAGATCATGTCCAAAGACTAAATTATTTTCAACGGTTTAAACGTTTTATTGTCCAAAATTCGGTACGTATACTCGACATTACATTTTTTACAGATTAAAAATTTCATCTAGAAGGGTATATTAATACCCAAAATACACGACTCTGTGGTCTACAACAAATCCCCATGAATTACGTGAAGCGTAAATTGGAGTTGGGGTCGGTCTGAGTAGAACGTGCATTGTGGGTCCAATCGGTTTTTTAAAATACAGTTAATAGTGACCATCATGTGCTGTTTCAACAAGCTTCATTAGTCAGTTAACAGAAATGGAAATCAATCACGTTGGTTCTAACAAGATGGCTCCACAACTAACCGGTCAATGACTTTTTTACGAAATGTCCTTGGTTAAGGAATCATTTCGAGGGGTTTGTGGCCAACACAATCATCCAGTCTGACTCTCCTAGAATATTTTCTTTGAGGGCAGCGAAACAAGCAATGTATCGCATCGGACCACGTACGATAGACGAATTAAAAACTCCTATAACGACATACGTTCGAGACATTTCAGTATATCAGCTGGTTAAAGTGTTTGAAAAGAAATTGAAACGTGTACAAATATTAATGTTGAAGGAGATCATTTTCAACACCTTTTATAAAAAACTATTCCAGTTATTGTTGTAATATTCGTTTATAAAAAAATACAAGAAAGTTTCGTCATTACCTTTCCGTATTTCCAGTGCACAGCAATTTTCCCTATCTTATATAAATGACAATGAGTGTCTGCAAAATTGTACAAATGAAATAATATTAATAACTAGCAGACCCGGCAACGATTCGCTATTGTTAGATTTGAGTATATATATGTCGGAGAATAAAGTACAGTGGAGTATCTTCCGACAAAACGATGAGAATATTCTTTAGAATATCTGTATTTTTAGTAGTTTTAAGAAATGTACTATTACTTGTAATATTTTGTAAAATAAGGTTTAAATTGTTTTATTGCGGTAGGCTTAGGCCTAGGTAGGCACATGGTTGTCAACGTAGTCGGGATCCCAGGACGATAGGGGTATCATAAAATTAATAAGGAAAAGGAAATATGCAGTAGGCATATTATTTGAGAATATCGAGAAAAGGCAGTCTTGCTTTGGAACCCAGATCGAACAGACGTCCTGGTGATCGCGAATTCGTTATTTCCCTGAGCCTCGGTCTATCGCAAGTTGTTTTAATATTATTTGAATTCTAAATTAAATTAATCTTATATTATAATTCGTGTACTACTGAGTTATTGATAAGTGATAATTATCATTTGTAATTATTTCATTGTACGAGTTATCTACTCATTTTTATTAATTGAACTTTATTATAATCTTATATATTCTCCACTTGTAATAATAAAAATGAGTGAAACACAAAACGTTGAATCCCTGACAAATCTCCTCGCCTCTCCGACATATATATATATATATATATATATATAGATTAAATTAACACAATTGAAAGTTTGATAAAACATTAACAAAATGAACATTACGGAACTTCACAAAATTTAACCTTTACCTTTTTCCCTTTCTCCTTTTCCCCCTTTCCCTCTCCCCTTTCCTTTTCCCCTATTTCCTTTCCCCTTTTCCTTTTCCCGTTTTCATTTTTACCATATTCTCTTTCCCTTTCCTCAATTGCCCCTTTAATTTCCCCATTTCCCCTTCCCATCCCCTTTCATTTCCCCTGTTTATCCTTCCTTATTTCCCTTTCCCCTTCCTCTTTCCCTCTTTTCTTTTTTCTTTTTTATCCTTTCGCCTTTCTATTTCCTTATCCCCGTTTTCACCTTTTCGTTTTTCCATTTTTCCCTTCTTCCTTTTTACCTTCTTCTCTTTTATCTTTTTCGATTTTCACTTTTCCATTTTTTCCCTTTTTCTATCTTTTTTCCCGTAAATCGGTCCAGTAGTTTTTTAGTCTACAGCGGACACACATATCGGAAACACTGAAATGGAATCGTAAAATATTTGTTATAGCGTATGTTGCTTTTTCGTCCAACAGATAGCGCTGTTTTAAAAAAAAAATCTTCTTACCTGTCACAGGTGTGACATCTTAGGTATATAAGTAGCAGTAGGTATTTAAAAACACGTGCGTATTCGAATGCAACGTTGTGTCAAAATTTCAAAGCAATCGGTGAAAAACTTTCGGAGATTTTAGATTTTGAACAAACGAACATTTATATTTTTATTTATATAAATAATGATAATAGTAACAAGAAGAAGATATCTTTTGCGAAAGCGAAATCTTTCGCCAGCGGACAGTCGCTAACGAAACGTTTCCGATGCTATGCTTACATGAACTTTCTTCTTTATTTTCACCAATAGTACATCTCCCGAATGTTTATTCATTCTTCAAGAATCACTCTGTATATGTATTTTTAAACATTATTTTTGGTTAGTTTGTGCAAATTTAATTAGCTGGAATACGTAATAGAACTTATTGAAACCCTAATTTTTTTTATTCGATTTAACGGTGAAAAGTTTCTAAAATTATTTAAAACTTTATTTGTTAAAATAAATAAAAATTTGTATTATTTACAATGTTTTATAAAAATTTAATTTTTTATTTTAATATTTATTTTATATTAATTATGTTTATTATATTAATAATAATATGTTTTTTTTTTTTTTAATATTTACGTATTTAATTTTTTATGTTAATAAGTGATTATCAATTGCATTTAAGGTTAGATATTACGATATAGGGAAATCTTTGCTTAATAAAAAAGATTTTTTTTTAATTTCCATATTTATAGATTTAATTTCAAATTACTCTGTATATTTACACATTATATTCACTTATATGAAAATATCAATTAATTTTTTCTATTATATAACAACCGATACATAGCCTCATTATTTTTTCCCATCGCCCTGTAGCCTAACTGTTATACAAAATAGATTTGATGATTACAAAACTGGTTATTACAAACAAGAAAATATACAGGTGGATATTTATTTAATTACTAATAACTTATCAATAAAATTATATTTAATTAGAAAAATTAATATGCATAAACAAAAAAGCAAGAAGCAAAAATTTCATGTTAACGTTTCTTTATTTCACAGATTTAATTAGTAAGTACTTAATTACAGTTAGACCTGTCTGCTGTAAAATAAGTAAAAAAAAAAGAAATGAGATGAATTATAAACTGTCCCAAGAAACACTATCTAGGCTAAATTAGCTCTGTTTTGCCTGTGGGATTAAATTAATTGCAAAAACCTTTTTTCTTCAGTTAAAATATGAATTTTTTTAATAAATAAAATAGCTGCAGAAGCGTGTTGTAGGCACGCCCACCACAGCTAGGTTCTCCGGGCGGGTTGCTCTGACGGGTAGCGTCTCGGAATGGGATTATTAGGTATCCAAAATTGTTTATCTCTTGTGTAAAAATATATTTTTTTTTAATGATGAAAATTGTTTTTTTTTTCTAAATCGCATCCCCACCCCAAAAAGATGCTCTAAACTAGTGGCTAAGTGGGTATACTGCGTAAATAGTACCCCCTGTCACCAAAAGGAGCGCTATTGTAGCACTGACGTACAGTTGTTGTAGAAAAATATTATATTTAAATAAAATGATATGTAGTTTAAATTAAGTTGTGTGTGTATTTGTGTTACCCGTGCATCTGAAAAAAGATGCGTGACGGGAAAGTCCTATGCTGTGTTGTCAGCTTTTTTAATTAATATAATACAAGGTTTTTTCAAGACATTTGTCGTCTGAATGAATTTCTTTCAATTCTGAATGAGTTTCAATTTCGTTTTCTGGGTTTTAGAGAAAATTATAAATTCTGTCCGTTGTTTTCCTAAATTTTTATAATGTAATCAGCTCACAACGTCTAGATCAGTTGAACTGATTTCAAGAACTGCTTTGTACAGTAATAAAATGTATATATATATATAAAATATTTCTTATAATAATAGTAATAATAATAACAATAAAATGACAAATGACGCAAGGTATTGTTTACATTTTCTACGGTCCCACTTATATTACTCAATTTAAAAACAGTACCAAGGCTAAATGCAGTTTGTCATTTAAACTTGCGTAATCTATATAAAAGTAAAATTAGCGAATATGATTTAAAATTTAAAAAATAATATTACGTAAGCAATACTCAAAAATTAAAATAAATCTAAGTTGAAAGTATAGACTTATAATAAATATTTATTCGTTATTTAAATATCTGGTTTTTACTCTAACACCATTTTAATAACAAATAAATTTGTAAACAGCGACCATTTCAAATAATATATATAAAATTTCTCCATTTTGATGTCATTCTTAACGAAAAATAAAAAGGTTAACAACATCAAATAATAAATTTCATGTTTTAATCGTTATATATTATTTAATTTATGTTTCTGCTATTTTTGTTTAATTCTATTGGATATTATTTTGGATTATGTTGCCAGTGTAAATCATTTTTTTTTTTTTTTGTATTTCAGTAAATTGTGAAGGTGTAAAATATATTTCATGGATATATGTCTAAATATACACAAATAATGAGCTTTTAATCTTATAATCTTCGATAAAACAGCAATTAGCTTCAGAAGTATAGAAAATTGAAAATGGTTGACAAATGTAATGGTTATAACAGTTTGGCTACTTGATCAATCTTGGGTACAGTTTCCATAAAGGTTCTGGCATTTTTCATGTGCCTTCTCATGTACCTACCTCACGTTCATCGTTCAAATAAGGTTTTAGCATTAGGGGCCATAATTCTAATATTAATAAATTGATTTATCTTTGAAAATCTTCTGTCATATTCTAAATATAACTTTTCAATCGAAGCTACGGTATTTAGGTTAATAAGTCTACACCTTTCTATATAAAAAATACAACAATAAATCAGACCTGCATGTCCCGTACGATATCAGTGAATATTATCGAATTATAACATATTTTAAAAAATAAATTAAATGACAATTCTTACCAATAATTTTCGGCCCAGGCTCATCGCACATATCAAACAGCCCTAGACGAAGATTAATAATTTGTTTCTGCCGCATTTTGATTGGTTTAATTTTTTAATAAACTTTGAAGTTCTTTTTATTTCGTTTTTGTGGATTTTATCCGTACTGTTTTACTTAGTATCAAATTTTTTACAAGTTTAAGGTTTTATATATATACTTTATTTTCCTAATGTGTACGTTGCAATCTGTTCAAATAGTGAACAATAAGCAACCCCCCTACGGTCCAGTGAGATGCGGATGATATGTATAACAAAAATGAGATTTAAAATGAGGTGTGGTCTTGTACAGATTCTGGCCGAGCATTCTTGAGACGTATAATTGATTGAATCCTAACCAAAAAAGTACATCGATATCTACTGATCAGTAATAAAATCTGTTGAAAATCAACTAAATTTTTACACGACTATCCAAAAAGGAGCGTAATATATTTATTTAGTTATATAGGCCTGTGTATTTACATTTGTTCCAGCGTAGCAGCTCAACGTATAAACCTATTTAGATGACCTATATCAGAATCCTTACGTTACGGAGCGTTATAAGGCTATATACTTATATATATGTTTAAATAAATTTTAAAAATATGAAAAGATCTATCAGATGAACGAATCATTTTTGAATAACTCGCTCTCAACGCTTCATTCTGAACGATTCGGAAACCTCGTATCTCATACGTGTGTGAATTTGTTTTCTAATTAGTGTTTTTACACGATTCCCAAAACGGGTATAATGTATTTCGGGTTTATGTATGTATGTATGTTTTTTCTTTGTGGCAGCTCAACGGCTGAACCGATTTAGATGTATGACCTCACGTTGAAATTCTTAAGTTACCGGAAATGTCATAGGTTATACAAACAAAACATAGGTTGTATAAATCGAATAAACATAGATCTAGAATCGCTTTGTTTTCGAGTTACGGCTAGCGAAAGATTTCGCCCGGATTTCAGCTCTTCTAATAAAAAGAAGCCCTACTATAATTTTTGGGACCCAAATTAAGGAGTAAAGTTGGTAGTTTCTTATGTAATTTGAGCTCGGAAATAGGATAAAATACGTCTCAGATCTGTAACTCCAGTAGTTTTTAAGGTATTCGACGTAAAACACAAAATTCGGTGACGAAAAACAAAAAAAGGTTTGTAGTACAATAACTTCGTTAAATGACTAATAAATGCGGGATATTTAGTAACAAAACTTGTAGAGAATTTAATTTTGAGAAAATTAATCTAAATACAGCCAATAAAAAGTAAAGAAAGACTTTTAATAACAATATTACAAAACTTTTAAAAATTTCTAAAAACTTTCTTTATACTTTTTAGTCATACATTAATCAAATTATTATCATACATTTCATGAGTTTAATTAGTAGGTTAATTTGGATTTAAAATCCCGCATAGTTGTTTTGCAGATTTAACAAGTTTTTTACACCTACACCCTTAATTTACCCGGGAACGGGGGGATGTTTGCAAAAGTAGTGGTGGAATTCCACCACTACTTTTGCACAGTAACTGTGCAAAATTTCATCAGTAGGTAATGTCAGGAAGTATGTTAAATTAAGGATGCAAAATTTAAGGACAAACATGAAAAAAAAAAGTTAAAAGACATTGTAAGTTAAAATAAAGTACAAATCGGTTTTTTAATTGTCGGGTTTTTTTTTATAGTATCATCAACAATTTCAGCCATTAGCGACTAAAGTAACACTATCATTTCGTGTTACATAAAATAACAAAAATAAACAATAAAGAATAAACATAGTAAAATAACAATAAGAAATACAAACTAAAACACACAAATCAGACAAAAACCACTAATTCTATTCTTCATACCACTGTAGGAGAAGAACCGCAACAGGATTGGTTTTTTATCATGGGATTTTTTTTAACAAATTCTTTGAACAATACTGTTGTTTTTATCCCATGCCGATCCTATTGGTTATAAAATCGTATCACCCACTGCTTTTAATATTAATATATTGTAACATTTTTGTAACTGTATGAGATGAAAATTGACAAATTTTCATTTATTTTAACATTAAATAATTTAAAATCAGTATCATAATTAATTTATATTTAAAAATTTGCCGTATTTAGAAAAGCGTTACATATCAACTACATATAAAAAAAATTATAAAGTAAAAAAACGTACAAATAATCTTAATAAGTATTGTTTTATTATTATTAATGACACTTGCTTGATATATCTTTAAAAAAAAATAGTTTTAATATTAGTAAACTCACAATCGTCGTTACTGTTCTAGACAATCTTTTCTTTCTTTACTGTTTAGCCTCCGGAACCACCGTTATATATTATTTCAGAGGATGAATGAGGATGATATGTATGAATGTAAATGAAGTGTAGTCTTGTACAGTCTCAGGTCAAACTTTACTGAAACGTGTAGTTAATTTTAACCCAACCACCAAATAACACTGGTATTCACGACCTAGTATTCAAATCCGAGACAATCTACTCGTAGTTATCAAAAATCGTTCGGTTTTCTTCTTCTTCTTTTTCATATTTTTCTTTAGGAATACGAGGAAAAAGTAAAGAAAGTTGAAAAAATTTTGCTTATGTAATAGATTAGTAGAATTTAAAAAATTACAGGAAGTTTGTACTACTTTTAACAAAAATTGCACGCTAACTGTATAAATGATTGTATGTGTGTGTGTGTACATATATATATGTAAATTTGAATAATAAATTTCTAGGAATTGAGAACAAACAACATTAAGAACTGAACTTAACAATAAAGTAGTTTATAAACATGTTCATCCTGATCAGAAAAATTTGAAAACCAATTTATAATAATTAGCATATTTTAAATAAGTATATATATATAGGTATATATTTGTT
The DNA here is from genome assembly GCF_047948215.1 of Lycorma delicatula. Classification (NCBI taxonomy): domain Eukaryota; kingdom Metazoa; phylum Arthropoda; class Insecta; order Hemiptera; family Fulgoridae; genus Lycorma; species Lycorma delicatula. The sequence continues at coordinate 52,616,401 of NC_134464.1, read as the reverse complement.
TGTAGTTACTGAATCAATTGAATTCAAAATACATATTTCATTTCTTTTCAACTTACTCGTTTGACAAGTTGACATGTAAGAATATTCATTTTACTAACGTATCAGTATAACTAAGTCGTAAATCATTTAAACTTTAAATCCAATTTTTTTACTTGCAAAACTAAATATTCTATTACAGCAATACCTAGATATTAAAAAAAGTAATAATTAATAGAATTAGTTTCCTGTTATTACATAGTGACAAAATGATGTCGAAGCTTTTTAAATGGTACCGTTTAAATTGAAAATAACTGAATGAAATACCATTAGGTTCTTTACTCTTGCAATCAGCAAATAACATAGTTGCTCTAAATAACATAATACTTAACATCTGCTTTCAGTCCCAGTAGCAATATCATTAAATAAATATAACATGTCAACAGTTTCCTTAGTAGATAATTTCTAATCATTCTTGGCATTTGCTATGTTACGGTTTTATTTAAATACTTACCTGTTTAAGGTACTTTCACATTTATTTACAAATATATTTATATTTTATTATTAAATAATTTTTCCAAATTTTGATTGGTTCATCTATAATTTTTAATAATTATTCTTGGCTAAAGAATCTTCTTTCTAAAATATATGTTTAAGATAAAATTTGTTATAAATTTAAATCAAAGATCAATCAGGTAAAGAAAATTACTCAAGTTTATTGTAACGGTGGCGAATTATTAGATTTTCCTTAAGAAGAATTGCAGAAGATTGTACAAAAATTAGCTATCTTTTTTTGCAGGAATAGAATAATCTGTATTTGCTAAGAAAAATGTTACTACGAATAAATACGTGATTATATTTCATAAAAAGCATTTACCGTATAGGAATATCTATTCTTCGTCCTATCTACATAAATAAAAATGTAAATGTTCATTTGTTCAAAATCTTAAATCTCCGAAAGTTCTTAACCGATTGCTTTGAAATTTTGACATAACGTTGCATTCGAATACGCGCTTGTTTTTGTATACCTAAGATATCACACCAGTGACAGGTAAAAACATGTTTTGTTTTTTAAATAGCGCTATCTTTTTCTTTTCTTTTTTTCATGTTTAGCCTCCGGGAACTACCGTTTAGATAATACTTCAGAGGATGAATGAGGATGATATGTATGAGTGTAAATGAAGTGTAGTCTTGTACAGTCTCAGTTCGACCATAACTGAGATGTGTGGTTAATTGAAACCCAACCACCAAAAAACACCGGTATCCACGATCTAGCATTAAAATCCATGTAAAAATAACTGGCTTTACTAGGACTTGAACGCTGGAAGTCTCGGCTTCCAAATCAGCTGATTTGGGAAGACGCGTTCACCACTAGACCAACCCGGTGGGTTAAATAGCGCTATCTGTTGGACGAAAAACACACGCTATACTAAATATTTTACGATGCCATTTCACTGTTTCTGATATGTGTGTCCGCTATAGACTAAAAAACTACTGGACCGATTTACGTGCGGGGAAAAGGGAGAAAGAGAAAAATCGAAAAAGGTGAAAGAGAAGAAGGAGAAAAGGAAATGGAAATGGAACGGGGAAAGGAGAAAAAATAAAAGGGGAATTAGGTAGGGAAAAAGAGAAATGGGGGAAGTAAAGTGGAAAATAGGAAAAATGGAATATAGTAAAATGAAAATGGGTAAAAGGAAATGGGTAAAGGGGAAAAGGAAAGGAAGGAAAGGGAGAAATGGTAAAAGGGAAAAAGGGAAAGGTTGAATTTTGCGAAGTTCCGTAATGTTCATTTTGTTAATCTAATTATTAAAGATTAAATTATTTGTATAATTTTGTTTTCAATTTATTTTTATTATGTATATATTATATGTATATACATCCACATATTTTTTGTGGAATGAAACCTTCAATTGTGTTCATTTAATCTATATATACATTCAAATCTTGCAATAGCGAAGCATTGCCGGGTCTGCTGGTAAGCAAATAATAATTAAGAGATTTGATTTTTGGCACTGTTCCATCGTTAATTTACAATGTAAAATGTAAGTTAATTTCTGATAACAAGAAATAAAAATTTAAAAAAACACGACTGCCAAAAAAAAAATCATTGCTTTTTAGTAAAAGATAATTAAAGAGCATGCGGGTGACAATTTTGTATATAGTATAATTTTGTTTTCAATTTATTTTTATTATGTATATAAATGTGCATATGTTTATAACCAATGATATTTCCGGTAACGTAAGGATTCCAATGCGGGCTCATACATCTAAATCGGTTCAGCCGTTCGATTATATCGATTACCTACTGTAATCCGGAAGGTTGTGAGTTTAAATCAAGCTTGAAATTTTTCACAACTATAGAAATTAATTTTTCTTTTAAAAAATCAGGATAGATAGCTTAATTAGGTGTAAGCTTGTAAATTCTGGAATAAAATAAATAAACATTTTATTTAGGTCAGAATATAACTACATAAATTTATATAGATCATGATAAAAAATATAGACTTGCTATATTATTCAGATAACTGGAAGGAAATGCTCAAGCATTTTTGTGGTGAAAGAACTAAAAAAAGGCATCATGGGGAAAACTAAATGATTCATCAAAACAGCAACAAAATATATATAAAACTAACAAATAAAAAAGAGAAGTGATTGGAATAAATGCACAAAAAATTACAATAAAAGTAAAAAAAATGTTAAAAAAATCCTTTTTAATTATTCTTTACGTTTCAGTTTGTTTTTTTTTTTTAAATCGGCTTCAAAATAAATGTTGATACGTTAATGGAGTTTTCTTCTTTATTTTAATCTGAATTTGACTTTAAAAAGATTAAAAAATATTTTTTTATATTAAATCAGTTTTATAAAAAAAAAAATCATTGTTTAATTATAATTTTATTTGAAACGGATTAACCTACAAAATACGTTATAAAAAAATGTTACTTTTCAAAAATAGCTAAGGCAAGAATCTTGATTTTTTTTATAGAGTAATAAAAGGAATACTGAGAAACGACATTGAAAAATTATCACCAATAGATTTGGTTCTATGGAATACGGGAATATATTTTTATTATTATATATATTGAATAATAAAAAATTATGATAACAAGAAACCCGAAAAAGCTAGCAAACAATTGCATTGCAAACTTTCTTGGAATCCTCTAGCTATCAAGCGCTTTGTCTCTAGATAGATTAATATTTTTTTTTTTTTTAATTAAGTAAATATTTAAGTATGTTTACTATGCAGGTAAAGAATAATGTAAAAAAGTGATTTTACTCTTTAAGTAAAATTTAACACGTTCTTCAACTCACCGTCTTAAACTCACGTTTAAATCTTTTAATCTTAATGTAATTAATATTACAGTCTATTATTTTTCAAATTTACGAAAAAAATAAATTCTTAAAAATAATGGAAACGGTTGGAACTAGTTTTGATATGCTTTAAAATGTAGAAAATTTTTTTTTGTAAGCGTGAGTAAATTTCTTTGCAAAGAGTAATTTTATCTCCATATTCAACCAATTTTATTTGTCATTCAAAGGCACATTTTCGATTGTCAAACTTTTTATAATATTAATCATCATAAAATAAATTATCTGCAGCTTCTATTAAGTTTTAGATTTTAATTAAATATTATTTTGTAAACAGTTTTCTTCTGGAAACTTCAGAAATACTTATTTACTTACTCCCGTAATTCACGCATCTGAATTTTTAAAGAATAAAATTTAACCACATTTATTTTCAAGATTTCGAGAATAAATTTTCAGTCTCGCTGATTTGTTAGTACAAGCCTGTGTAAAGGTTTCTTGGAAGTGCTGAATGTAAGAAAAAGATTTGGTTAGTCCCGAGAATACCGTTAAAAACACCCCCCACCCAAACCGTTACTGTTTATTGAATTTTCTCTTCATTGATGGACAGTTACAACCTGTTAAGGTAACATTTCACCATGCAGGATTCTCTTTTTGTTAATCAATGTACGTGATACCTATCATTCACACAGTTATACTGTTGCTTGCTTGGTGTGTATTGGTAGTTACCGTATTCCATTCCCAGTGGAAGTTATAGCAAAAAGTGATTTTTTTAAATGTTTAAGAGCAGTACTAAATACAGAGTTATCATAAAAGAATGGTGCGGTTTCAGTAATTCATAGGAAGATTGTAGGGAAATTTCTAGATGTTATATTGGTATCCCTGAAAGCCTCCAACCCAAAAGTTTGTTTATCAGCAGTTGTAACCACAACGTCAGTTCTTGTATTGTTGTTGCGGTGAGAACTATGTTCTCGGATAAAGACAAAGCAAAGTGTGTTTTATTGATGGCTGAATTAAAATCCGTAATTTTAGTTCAACGTGCGTTTCGACGTGAATTCGGAAGAGATCCACCACACAAAAATAACATAACACGTTGGTTCAAACAATTCGAAGAAACTGGATCAGTTAAGAAACAGAAATCAACCGGCAGACCAAGTGTACCAGACGAAACGGTTGAACTAATTAGACAATCGGCAATTAGAAGTCCTGGGAAGTCCATCCCCCGTCGAAACGTCGAATTAGGTATTCCAAAATCAGCAGTTCACAAAGTTTTACATAAAAAACTGAAATTACACGCTTATAAAATTTAGATACTGCAGGAATTGAAAACCGATGATGGTGTAAGACGTTACAATTTCGCTGTTGAAATGTCGGACAGAATAAGTGAAAACGAATCATTTTTAGATGATATAATTTTTACAGACGAAGCTACATTCCATGTGAATGGATGCGTTAACAGACACAATTCAGGAATATGGGGCTCTGAAAACCCACACGCAATTATTGAGAAACAACGCGATTCGCCTAAAGTTAATGTTTAGTGTGGTGTAATGAAAAATCGTGTAATAGGGCCTTTCTTCTTTGCTGAAAAAACAATTAATGGAGTTGTGTATCTTGACATGTTAACCAATTATTGCTTTCCTCAGCTGGATGAACTCGAAAACATTCATCAACTTCATTTCCAACAAGATTGTGCTCCTCCGCACCAGTTTTTCTTGTGGGGGTACATCAAAAGCGTTGTTTATATACAAAAAAATCGCGACCTAAACCACTTAAAAAACAGGATTAATGAAGCAATGACAACCATTAACGGAGAAATGTTAACTAATGTTTGGAGAGAAGTTGAGTATCGTTTGGACATTTGTCGAGCGACTAAGGGCGCACATATTGAAATTTATTAATTATGTAAAAAATGTTTGACACGCCAAATTTGAAAAATAAAAAACATAAACTGTAAGTAATTCTGTTTTAATTTAAACCATGTTCAAAACCGCACCATTCTTTTATGATAACCCTGTATTTTAATTATATTGCGAGTCTCAAATTAAAAGTGATTGAATAAGCGAAGAAACACGGAAACAGAACAGCTGGACATGAGTTCACAATTCCTGAATTTAATGTGTGCTACTGAAGGAAACTGAAACAGGTTCTTGCCCAAACTAATGCATCTAGGAAAGCATTCCGAGGTCGAAAACTAGAAAATTTACTCAACTTGATGAAGAGTTATTGGACCATGTTAAAGAATTACGTAAGATGGTATGTGTTACTCACATGAAATAGTACGTTTTAAGGTACAAGAGCTGGCAATCGCCCAGGGCATCAGTTCTACCAACTTCAAAGCGAGTAGAGGCTGGAATATCGCTTTATGAAAAGGAAAGGCGTTCAGTGAAAAGGTGAACATCAATGCCTCAATGTATACCAAATGATTGTCAAAATTATAAATTTTCACAAGCATGTCATTGATCTACAAAAAACAAACAATTTTTGTTGTCTGAAATAGGAATACTGATCCGACGCCTATTTTCTTTGACATGCCAGTCAACACCACCATTTTTTTTAAAAGTTGTACACTGATGCTTTCAATGATGGTCGATAGAACAGAAATACCACCTTACGTAATTTTTAAGAAGAAACCTTGCCGAAGGAAAATTTACCCAAAAGAATCCATTATCCAAAGACTTCTTACTGAGATGAAGAGAGATCTGGCCGTTATTCTTAGCGGTCTTACATTAGTGTTGCTACCTTTAGATATTTCTGTTAACAAGCCATTTAAAGATAACATGAGAAAGTTGTATGCAAAATGGGTGATTGAAGGGGGTCACAGTTTGACACCAATTGAACAGATAAGATGCCCGTAGATTGAACAGATGTACTCTTAGATACAGAAGGAATGCGTCATAATGGATCAACGCATAATTATTACAATTTTTTTGAAGAATTTCCAATGCGCTGTACCTCAGTGAAGACAATGCTCTGTGGCATACTGAGGAAAATGTGGGTGAAGAAAATAAATTAGAGGATTATAGATGTCAATGGACCGCTGTAAGTTTCACTCAAATAAATATAATTTTCTTACTGATCATCAGTTTTTAGTATCATTATAAACCTATGTAAAATCGTCTTGTCTCAAAATTCACGCGCCTACTTGAAGATTAAAAATAATTTTCAAAAAAGTGCTTGAATTACGCGAGTAAATACGTTGTTTAATAATAGATACTGAAGAAAAGTAAACGTAAAATATTTCATTTTACAATTGTAAATTAAATTAATAAATATTTTTGAATATTAATTTTACGATGTATGAGTTTTCAAATTCCATGAATGAGATATCAGATGCTTTGTGTTTTATTAGCGACATCGTTTATATAAAAATTATAAAAGGTAAATAAAAAATAAGTAATATTTAATATATGTTTCTCTTGTACCCATTTTCAGTCAAGAAAATCCACCCAGTAGAATTAAACGGTTTTATTTTTCCTTTACTTTTACCAAAAAAATCTTTTGTGGACACTACGTAAACTTCTATGTACGCCGATTAAATTACTTACATACACACATATCTTTAAATGAAAAGTACATAAAATTTTGTTTTATTAATAACTTCTGATATTGTTTCATTTTTTATTGTTATTATTGAATTATTATTTATCGTACATTTTTTGTTAATCAGAGGTTAATAATTATTAATAAATCAATATATTTAAATAACAAAATAAAATAAAATTTAAAAAAATGAATTCGAACCGATTTGACTTCCCCATGTAAGAGCAAAATATTTCATTAATTAAAGTTTTATTTGGCAATAACTCTAGAATCAACGAAAATAAGTACTATTTATGAAAAGCTCTCAATGAAGGATTATTACTGCAATTAAGAAAAAGTCCAAAATCTAATTTTTTTTAATTTTGGGCTTTTTTGGACACTTTTAGTTCAGTCGATTGGAATCAAAAGGTGAGGTACACAACTAGATATTCAACAGTCCTAAATCAAAAATTCAACATCCTACGGCTAATCGTTTTTGATTTATGCGAGATACATACATACATACGTACGTACAGACGTCACATCCAAACTAGTCAAAGTGGATTCAGGGATGATCAAAATGGATATTTCCATTGAATTCTGAAAACTGAAATTTTTCGCGATCACAATACTTTCTTTACTTCGTACAAGGAAGTAAAAAAAATAAATAAATAAAATTGTGTGTGTGTGTGTGTGTGTGTGTGTGTGTGTGTGTGTGTGTGTGTGTGTGTGTGTGTGTGTGTGTGTGTATGTGTGAGTGGGTGCGTGCGCGCGTGCGTATTTACTATTATAACTTTAAATACATGGTTAGAATCTCACTAAATGGTTTACAACTTAACATTTAAGTTCACAAACTTAAAACTTTTGAGTTTTCAAAAATGCTTTTGCTATATGTGGTGCTTCAGTTTCATATTATAAAAAAAATTCTGTATATTAACATAAAGCCTTATTTTATGTTTATATTTTATTATTAATCTTTTTTTTTTGTATAAAAGGAATTTTACAAAAATTCTGTGCGATGTACATGGTTTTTTTTTTTTTTTTTTTTTTTTTTTTTTTTTTTTTTTTTTTTTTTAATTTACTGCGGTTGTGTTCACCGCGTTTCTTTTTAATAATTTGAAATAAAATCGTTACAAATTTTTTTTTTTTAATACCAGTTCTTTAAAACTTTTATGGTACTTTTATTTATAGCCACTTCAACAATTAAAGTCATTAGAATTTATTAGTGTAATGTAACTTTACCGGTAAATATGTCGTCAAACAAACAAACAAACAAACTCAGGCCGACCGTTCCAGAGAAGTGTGGTTTATTGAAATCCAACCACCAAAGAACACCAGTATCCATGATCTATCCGTTATTCAAATCCGAATAAAAACAACTACTTTTATGTTTTACACTGTTCTTTATACTTTAAGTAAATTAAATTTAATTTAATTTTTAATTAATTACATATAGTTTATATTTTTATATTTTACTGAATTTTTCGAAGTAAAAATATTTTTCTAATTAAAATAAAAAAATTTTGAAATACAAAATAAACTCAGATTAAAAAAAGAAAACTTATACTTTTTAAAATCCTTCTTTAGTGTTTTTATTTTTTTGGATCTATTTGTATCAAGAGAAATGAATTTATTAAATAAAAGTCTTCAAATAAATAAGACATTGGGAAGGACTTTCATGTCGTTGATACAAGGTCGTATGTAAAAGATTATTTTTTGTTTCAGAAAAAATTCAAAAATTTTGACATGTTAATAATAAAAAAATAAACATAAGTAAAATTTCAATTTTATAAAAACCTGTGAGTTTATTTTATACATATTATTAAGTTAATTTACGATTTAATTAAAAACTAATTTAGAAAAAATAATAAAGTAATGTGGCTTTTTTTTATTGGATACGAAATCACTGTAAACATCTTCTCGGAGTTAAAATTTTGATAAAAATATTTGATTTGTTTCGGAATAAAAATTATTAACCGTTAAATCAATACATACGTACTTACAAAACACACAAGTAGATAAAAGGATTTTTAATGGTTTTTAATATATAAAGAACTATATAAAATGCGTCTCGACCTTTCATCCGGAAGTCCCGGGTTTGAATCCCCCGATCAGACATGGCATTTTACACGCTAAAAAATTGTCATTTCATCTCATCCTCTGAAGTAATACCTAACGGTTCTCCAGGAGGCTAAAATATATATATATATATATATATATATATATAAAGAAACAAAAAAACAACACATTTTATGGAGGTAAAAAAAAATTGTTTATTTTATTAGTTTTATATAATTACAAAATATGGTAACTGTAATTATGGTAAGGTAACATTATTTGGTACAACTTAAATACTAAACAGTTTTTATTTTATATAATAGGCTAATAAAAATAATAATAGATTTACACGATGAGTGTTTATGTGTACAATTTGATTTTTTTTGGTGTAGACAGGAAATAAAGAAAGGAAAATATTGTAAATATAAGGATTGTAATTTATTGTTTTTCATGATTAATGGGATGGATGATAAGATTTATATGGATTATTTACCAGTAGTGTCCATGGTATGGTAAATAAGATTTGTATGAGGGATAATGGTATGATGGTAAAACATATGATTTGCTAATGATCGGTGCGTGGTATGATACGATTGGTTTAGAGTAGATCGGTGCATGGTATCCATATCCTAATCCATGGTATGGGTAACCGTAATCATAGTGTCCATAGTATGGGTATCCGTAACCAGAACTAAAGATTCCTCTCTTTTCTTTCGGGGATGATTCGATATCTTTTGTTTCTTCAGCTTGTGATTGGACTTCAGCTAAGCAGACAGCAAGGATAGCAGCGAAAACAATCTGGAAAAAACACCAACAAATAATGAAAATCTATATATATATTGTTATATTCATACCTAAATAAATTGTATAATATTTTCTTTGAGGTTCTTTAATCTAATAAATCTTTACATAAGGAACGATGACATAATTTCATTTGAATTATAGGACATTTTAAAGTAGATTCCTCAATCAGAGAGTTCGATAATTCGCGTGACTAAATACTTCATGGAAATAGTTCTTTCAAAGAAAATTTTTCTGTTTACATTTGAAATATTAGTGACATAATTTTCACGAAAGGCTGTTTCATATTCCGCTAGATTGAATTGAATCAATGAATATTCAACAATTGATTAACTTGAAATGTTCATTAAACAGTCACCAGTTGATTCAAGGAATATGCGACAAAATTCTTCAACGAGGAAATGTCTCCCGATCTTAAAATCTTTTGAAATTATTTTGAAAAATATCTTGACATATTCCATATATAAAGGCAAGGATTTTGAGTTAATAAATTGTTATCAGTTTATGAAAAAAGGATTCGTATTTTAAAATGACCTTCGTATTTGTTAATATAGAAAGAATCCAATAAAAATTAGTGATTGGGTATTGAGTTATTATATGTATAATTGAATTATTCGTTAAAATAATGGATTTTTGATTAAATGTTGGCAAAAGAATTCGCATATACTAAAATAACTAATATTTTTATCAATAGTATATAAAACAAAATAATAGTAGAGTGGTTGCGTCTCGGCCTTTCATCCGAAGATCCCAGGTTCGAATCCCGCTCTGGCACGGTATTTTACAAACGCTAAAAAATTCCATTCCCATATCCGACACACAAGTTTCAAGCTAGTAATGGCGATATTATCAAACAAAAATAAAAAAATTAATTGTAATTTTAAAGAAATAAATATATATTTCGTTCCTGTCGTTCCTGGTAATAAATGAAACTGGAAATTAATTTAATTAATTTTCTTTTTCAAAAATTACAATACGTGAAAATTTTTATAATGTTTTAATTTGTATATAAGGATAAATTGTATAATTGGTAAAAAGAAAAGTTTCATAATTTGTTAAGATCTTGATATTTTCTATATACATCAATATATCTTTTCTTTTCTTTACTTCCTAAAGAAGTCAAACAAGTATAAAAAAAGATAACGATCAGTTAGTTACTTGTTTAATTAATCTATCCATTTTGTTAGGTACTACGAGTCACTTGAAAGTTAAACTTAAATAAGTAATGTACCTATAAATAAAATAAGGCGGATTATATTAATCTGCTTTTATATTACGTTATGAAGATAATTTAATGTTGTAACTGACAAATTTACATTACAATGTTATTAGCTGAACAAATACAAATGTTAGAAGCCTTCCTACCTACTTGTACATAATTATATCACGTACAGATTCCGTAATGATTCTGTGTAATAAATATCAAAAATAAATATACTTAAGGTATTAAATATAAATTATTATTGGACTTAAACAAAATATTTTAATTACATAAGAAATATAATTAAACAGAATTAAATATTTTATTGCAATTTACTACTTTTTTTTTTAAATCTCCGGGAATACGTTAGCTATTGCTTCAGAGGATTAAATGAATGATTTGTAGCGTGTGTGAAAAATTTCATGCCTGACCGGGAGTCGAACCCGGGACCTCCGGATGAAAGGCCGCCTTGCTACCCCTCGCGCCACGGTGCCCGGCTGCAATTTATTTTTATTTTTTTTGTTTAACCTCCGGGACCACCGTTAGACCTTACTTCAGAGGATGAGATGAATGATAACTTTTATAACGTAAAAGTAAGTTTATTACTTTTATTTTATTTTCCTGTTTAGCCGCGGTAATTACCGTTCAGATAATACTTCAGAGGATGATATGTATGAGTACAAATGATGTGTAAGTCTTGTACAGTCTCAGTTCGACCATTCCTGAGAAGTGTGGTTAATTGAAACCCAACCACCAAAGAACACCGGTATCCACGATCTAGTATTCAAATCCGTGTAAAAATAACTGACTTTACTAGGATTTGAACGCTGGAACTCTCGATTTCCAAATTAGATGATTTGGGAAAACGCGGGCACCACTAGACCAACCCGGTGGGTAGGCTGTTTATTACTAGTCACACTTAATTACACTGAATTGTTATTTAATTTTTTTTTTAATTTGACGTATTGTTAACTACAACATATATTTTTTAGCAATACTTATTAAATATTTAATTTTTATTATTATTTTTTAATACATCAGGAAAAGTATTAAGAATGTATTAAAAACTTGTTAAAAATATATTGTAAAAATGATTTATTAGTATAATTTAAAAATGTAAATTCAACTATACATATAAATTCTAGTGTGGCTATTCGTAAGGGTATAACTATTATCACTTTCAAAACATCGGGTTAAGTACGGCTGGATTGCAAACATTTATAATCTCTTATATATAATACAAATCCTTGTTTCACCATTGTTTTCAGTATTATCATACTTGATGTATGTTAAATTCTAGTAATGATTTACAGCAAATGAACTGTATATATTAATATACAAATTTTAAAATTGTTTTGCTTGTAATTTTTTTTTTTTTTTTTTTAGCAAAAAAATGTATTTTAATTTATAGGACTGGTTTTCATAACAGTATAATATACCTGTAGCAGGTAAAATAAACTGTAAACTGATTGTAACTTAATAAAATATAATACAAAACATTTTTTATGAAACATATCCTTAGGGTACGTTATAATAATAATTTTTTTTTCTTTTTTTTTTTTTTATCTTGTTACCGTAAAGAAAGGTTTTTGTATTAACTTTGCTTATATAAAAATAAAAGTTTAATTTAGTTTTCTTTCTTTTTTATAATTTTTTATAACAAGTTGTAATAAATTTGTTTTCAATTCAAAAATTCTTATTTGTGAAATTAAAGTGAAAAAAAGGGAAAGTTATTTTTATAAAATATGATTTGAAAACTTTTTAACTTTAAACAAAAAAATGGTAGTTAATTTATCATATTTTGGTAAAAAAAAGAAAAAGATTTTTTTTTTCTATTACTTTTTGGAAAAAAAAAATTTCTATTACTTTTATTGCAATTCTGTTTTAAATTACGATTGCGCATAAATTTATTAAATATCGTAGAACGGAATAAAGGAGCATTTACGCAAAATCTTACTATTTTTCTTTTTTGTTATTATTATTTACTAATTTTATGTAAATAATTTAATTGTCCTGTGAAAAAAGAATGTTGCATTTATAAGGAATGAGATTATCTTAACTCAGCCAGATAGATTAGTCCAAAAAAAATCTACTTTATTTCATTTAATCCTAACCAGAAAATTATTTTCATTTATTGATAAATATAGTATATTTTTTCTTCATGCTTAGACCGTATCCTGGTCAACCTAGATATTTTTTACACTTTATTTACAAAAAATACATCATTATTAGTATATAGATTTTAAAATAATTTAAAATAAGTTAGATTAATAATTTTTGTGTATTTTATTATCATATATATATATATTCTGTTTAAGAGTTCTTTAATATTATTAATAGAATTATTTATAAAAAATTGAAAAAAAAATCAGATGTCAATTTTAATTTACTATAATTACATGCATTATAATATTTTAAATATAAAAAAGAATAAATATCTTCCACTGGAACTGAACCGGTATACACATTATGAATTTAGATCAGTTTATTTAACTATAGCCAACTGAATCGTTAAATGATAAAATACGCCATTGCAATTATTATAAATTATTCAATTAACTCATAAATTATAATTTAAATATATACTTTATTTTTTTGATATTAAAAAAAAATACTGATTTAAATTTTTTTTAATTAAAAGAATATATATATTATTAATTCTTTTTTTAGTTTTATATTTATTTTTTAGCTTAATCCTATGTAAATTTAGGTATATAGTTTGTATTTAATTTTTTTTAAAACTATTGTATATTAAATTAAATGTTTATAAAAACAACATTACCCTATATTATAGTACTTACAATGGTCTTCATGATGATAATGTTTAGAGAACTTTAGTCGACGTTCACTAAGCAAAAAGAAGAAATGATTTGATTCAACGGTAAGTTGGTAGCGTATATATACTGTTTTCGCATGTGTGTAATTACGCAATTTTAAAAGAGTGGTTTATTACAAGTTTGTCTGAGGGGACAAGTCTCACCCTACATACGTATATGCTTACCTGTATTACATCTTTACTGCCATTCATACCCCACTTTATCCTTTCCCCTTTTATTTTTATTTATTTATTTTTCTTGTTTTAGAACTTCTTGGTTGATTGGACTGTTCATATATGTTTTAATATACCGTATAAGTAATATTAACTGTGCTAAAGAGATTTATTATATAATTTAAAGGTGAAGTAACGGAAGTTCAATTAATTATTCATACATATTTTTTATTATTTTTAATATAATTTCTTTTTGTTGCTTTATGGAATAAATACAATTTTTTTTATAAAAAAAAAAACTATTATAGATTTATTTTTATTTTCGATATTTTTACAAAATTATATATTAAAAAGTATACAGTTAATTTTTATACGCACGAGTATCTTTTCGTCTACATTCAATTTAAATTGAAATTTTTAACTATAATATCTTAATTTAAATAAGTGTTTTAATTTTTTAATAAATTTATATTAATTTTTTAAAATATATATGATAATTTTCTAATATAAAAATTAATTGACTTGATTATATTTTAAACTATTTTCAGTACTTTCCCTGATGATGACATTAAATCTAAAAAAAAAAAAACTGTTTGTGTTAATTATTTATTGGTGAATAAAATTCTAAAGAATTTCTTTATTACAATTTTATTTTTATTTAAAAAATAAAATTGAAATAAATAACTTATAAAATAAGAATTTTATTTCTATATGACGGCCTAGAAAGGAGTATAATATATTTAGAGTGTATGTATGTATGTTCCACTGTATCAGTTCAACGGCTGAACCGATTTAGATGTATGACCCCGCGATGGAATCCTTACTTTACCGGGAGTGTCATAGACTATTTAAATATGTACAAATATATGTGTTAAAAAATTTAAAAGAATTGAAAAAATCTATCAGAAGAATGAATCGTTTTTAAATAACTTTCTTCTGAAAGCTTTATTCTGAACGATCGGAAACCTCGTATCACATAGTTTTAATAAAAGCGAAATGAAAATTAATTTAGAAGAAATTTCTTATCGAATTTCAAATTTTAGTTGAGTATTATTATTATTATTAGCAATTATAAATTAAATAACTTTTCAAATACATAAGGTATGATTTACGTTATCAATTTTTTTTAAATTGTCATTTCTTTTACTTCTGAAAACTTGTCATTTATTATTGTGATCTGTATATTTTCATTTACATTAATGATATTATTGAAACAAAATATTTTCATTAAAACATTCCTGAAATATTTCTTGCCCAAAAAGAAGTGTTACGTATTAAGGTGTATGTGTTTTTGTTCCACCGTAGCAGCTGAACGGCTGAACCGATTTAGATGTTTGACCCCGCGCTGAAATCCTTACGTTACCGGAAGTGTCATAGGATATATATATATATATATGTTTAAATAAATTTAAAAAAGTTTTTAGATTATACTTTATATAAAATTAACCACCGCACGCTTTTTAATTATTATCATTGAGTAATGCTTGTCAGCAATGCAAATTCAGCAATTTGCATTCGTGTTTTTTAATATTATCTCTTGTTATTTAAATTAAGTTTGTTTTTTCCTTCATAAGCGAAAATGTTAAATTAAAATTTAATTTTAACTGATTAATTAATTTTTATTATTATCATCTGTAACCTTTATTTTAAAATAGAAAATTCACCAGATTTCTACATAGGAGCAATAATAAAAAACAGTAATTAAAAGAAAACTGTTAATAGAGCTCCCTCAATTTGAATATTTAAAGAGATTTTTTTTACAATTCAGAGTATATAAAATTAGCCAGACATAATACGGTCATCTTTATCAGTAAAGTTAAGCTTTGGGTTTTCCAAATAAGTCCGTCGGATACTTGAGTTTCAGTTTCAGTAATGTTTCTTCGTTGTTTAATAAATCTGTTGCAAAACAATTTTCTTAGGATTCAAGTGTTTCTTTGTATTTATTCTTGGAATTTTAGGAAATTTATTATTTGACAATAGAAATCTTAAGACGTTTGTAATGCACCATGGTTCTTTGGTAACTGTTACCAGAAATTTTGAATTGAAAAAATGAATTATTGCTGTATTTGAATTTGACGAAATGTACCATAATTATGTTATGGGACACCTATGAATATGTTAGTTTAGGAATAACTATGGCTAAGAGTACAAAATTTTTGTTAATTTCTATTTATTTTTTTATTCTTTTTCAGCTCGGAGTTTGCAACTATCTTGTTTTTTTTTTACAAAGGATTGTTTTAATGAAAATTATAATACTTATTGTCAATTAAACAAAAAAATTCATCGTTTTTTAGTAGAAACTTTTTTCTGGTTTTATGTACGAAGTATAGAAAGTATTGTGATCGCGAAAAATTTCGGTTTTCAGATTTCAACGGAAATAACCATTTTGACTAGTTTCGGCGTGACGTCTGTACGTATGTATTTCGCATAACTCAAAAATGATTAGCCGTATTATGTTGAAATTTTGGCTTTAGGACTGTTGTAAAATCTACTTGTGCACATTCCCTTTTGATTGCAATCGACTGAACCAAAAAAGCCAAAAATATCTGGATTTTGGAATTTTTCTTAACTGCAGTAATAAGCCCTCATTGAGAACTTTTCAACTATATATCATTAGTGGTACTTATTTTTACTGGTTCAGAGTTATAGCCAAATAAAATTTTAATTGATGAAATATTTGGATCTTGCAGGGGAAGACACATCGGTTCGAATCAGACTTCATTTCCTTTTTTTAACTTTTTTTTTTTAAATTTAAATATATTGATTTATTAATTAACCTCTGATTGTAAAAAAAAATCACGGTAAATAATAACTCAACAATAACAATAAAAAAAATGAATAGTTAACAGAAGTTATTAATGAAATAAAATTTTATTTACTATTCATTTAAAAAAAAAAATGTGTATGTAATTTAATAGGCATACAAGAAAGGTAAATTGAGATTAAATTTATCGAAATTACACAGTGTGTATCACGGAATTCTCCTGGAACTTTCATAACCAGTTTCCTTTTGAAAATAATGGAAAAGTTCATATGTCCTAAAATGATTCGTTTACGAGTTACGGCTAGTGAAAATTTCACTCGTATTTAAGGTACCCAGGTGAAATGAAGTCGTTCTGAAATTTTTAGGTTGTTTAAGAAGCAAAATTAATGATTTCTTATGGTTTTTGCTGAAAAATTGAATAAAATAGGTCTGAGAACCATACCTACAGTAGATTTTGAAAAATAGGGGTAAAAACCAATAAGTTGGCGAAAAAAAGGTTTTTTACGTTTAACGCACAATAACTTTGTTAAATGGGTTCATCATTTTAAAATAACCAATTTTTTTATTAATTGATGTACTTTAAAGCACTTTTATGCAAATTCGTTGTTATTTGTCTTTTATGTTTTATTACAATGATATGACACTTACGTACAAAAAAAGTTGTTATTTTATTATTTATTTTAATATTTAAATTTAATGTTACGGTTTGAAAATTTTGAAACGGTTTGTTCATAATGTTTTTTTTTCCTAATATTGTAACTATTTCGTTAAAAATAAATAACTCTTTCATTCGTTATCAAATACACTATGTTTGTTTTCTCTAACCAGTTTTCCAGCTTCTGTCGGGTTTGGGTGTGTGTGTGTGTGTGTGTGTGTGTGTATGTGTGTGCAGACAAATGCAATTACTACTACCGGCTTGCCAGGCCTGACGTAGCTGCAGAGTAGTGCAGTGTAAGTGTAAATGTACTAGTAAACATGTAGACTAGAGCAGAGGTCAACCACTCCTGAGACGTGCAGTTAATTTAAACCCAACCACCAAAGAAAACAGGTATCCACATTCTAGCATTCAAACCCATATAAACGCAATTGCCTTTAGAAGAACTCGAACCTTAGAACTCTCGACTTCGAAAATCAGCTGATTTTACGATGACGAGTTTAACCACCAGACTAAACCGACAGGTTCAAATATATAGCCTACATATTTATATGTTAAAAATATAAAAGTGTGTAATTATTTCTAAATTAATTACTTTTTGTATTAATTAATTAGAAGAAACTTATTTTTCATTAATTTTTTAAGCTATATTACATGGTGAAAATGAAATTTTTAACGAGCGCTATTTTTTTTTTTTAAATTGTCTTTGTTTCTTTTTTTTTTGTTATTTCTAACTTATTAACGTAGAACAAAAATAAAATTTATAATAAATTTAGTTCCAAACTATTTTTTATAACTAAAAACGTTCACGATTTAACATTTTGTCGTATGAACTATGAAAAAATAAAAAGTTTAACTTAGATGTAGAAAAATTGGAATACGATTTTTTGAAAGCTATGGTCTTTAGTCCGGTGGAAATTGGTGGCATGAAAAGTAGCCATGACTGATCTGGATTCGAACCCGGGACCTCCGCACGAAATACCGATTTGCTATTCACTCAGCCATGCAGGTTGGCAGTATACTAATTTTACTTAAAGCTACATGTCTGTTTATATCAACATAATTCGAAACAAATGTCAGAAATTTAATTTTTTTAAATTAAATATCATAATTTAATTTTATGAATTATTTCTTTATTTTTAATGTAATATACATTTTTTTAAATTTTAATCTTATATGACATCGAAATTAGTCTTTTTTTTTTTGCAGCGAGCTCTGGAGATTAAACTAATGTTTGAAAAATAGTAATTGGTTTATTTTGGTATGATTTTGTTATATTATTTTTGGTGAACATCTTAATAAGCAACTAATGACGTTCAGTTCCTGTTGTTTCTATTTTAAGAATTTGTCTGAAATCATAATTTCATTTGTGATCATTTGTGATCATAAAATATTTTGAATCAATGGGTGAGCAGAATAAGTAGAAAAGAATAAAGTTTATTTATTAGAAAAAATCTGATGTGGACAACACATGACTTCCTTGTGTGCCTGTTAAATTACATTTACATATAAAAAAGTACATAAAATTTTATTTCATTAATAACTTCCGATATTTTTTTATTTTTATTTTTTAATTTGTTATTATTGGCTTATTATTCATCGTAAAAACGTTTTACAATGAGAGTTTAATAATTATTAATAAATCAATGTGCCTTCCCCTAAGATCCAAATATTTCATTAAATAAAATTTTAATTTGATATAACTCAGGAACCAATGAAAATAATTACCACTTATTATACATCGTTGAAATCTCTCAACGAGGGCTTATTATTACTGTAGTTAAAAAAAAGTCGAAAATCCAATTGTTTGGATTTTGGGTTTTTTTTGGACACCTTTGGTCCAGTCAATTGCAATTAAAAAGGGAGGTGCACAACTAGATGTTACAACAGTCCTAAATCCAAAATTTCAACATCTTACGGCTAACCGTTTTTGAGTTATGTGAGATACATACGTACAGGTGTCACGCCGAAACTAATCAAAATGGATTCATGGATGGTCAAAATGGAAATTTCCGTTGAAATCTGGAAACCGATATTTTTCATGATCACATTACTTCCTTTACTTTTTACAAGAAAGTAAATTTTTTTGTTACAAAAATGAATGTTTATACAACTTCATTCTTTTTATGTATTAAAAACCAAATAATTGATTTTTATAATTAAGTTCCTTTTTTTAGTTCATTGTACCTACTTAATAACAAAATTAAGCACAACAAATAATGCAGTTTTTACCTTCTAAGTCTAAGAGAGATATTGATTTATAATTATAAAAAATTTCATTAGTTTTCCACTTTTCCTTTCCTTTTTACTATAATTTATTTAATTTCCATAAAGAAAAATCAAGTATTCCATTAATTTTTTTTTTAAGAGTAAAAAATCATTTTTTCAGGATATTTTAAAATCCGAGGTAAACGTAGGTTTACTGCAAAATTATAAATATTACTAACCTTATGATTTATTTAAAGTACTCCTCAATATAAAACTCTATACAAGGTTTTTATGTCTTATTTCATAGCATTATTTTTTTTTTTTATAAAATAGAAGTACTATTTTGTTAGATTAAATTAAATCTAATGTTCAAATTTAAAGAAATGTTATTAAAATATGATTTTATTAATTAAATATATTTAAATTAAAGTAAAAATATAAATATTTAAAATCTAAAATCGATTATTATTTCCATTGTAAAAAATCATCATCAATTCTTAGGAATCAAATGAGATATATATATATATATCATTAATTTGAATTATATATATATATATATATATATATATATATATGTAACGGTAAATTTTATTAATCCCGTGATTATGCATAATTTCCGGTTAATTTGATTAGTCGCTTCCAATTTTGGAAAATAACATGTATAATTTGTAAATTTAACGTTAATTAGACGAGCTTAGCGAGCGTAGGTTATGTTTTATTAGGTGTGTTGATAAAAAAAAAGGTTGTACTGATTGATATACATACGATTTGTGAGTACACGGAATCAACATCTAACCAAACATAACCTACGCTCGCTAACTTCGACTAATTAACAATATGTTTTGATTATTTAAATAACAAATTCAGTAATTAGTGCTTATAGTCGAGTTGTGTTACTTCAGTATGTAAAATATGTTAATATGTAAAATGACCGGTATGTTTAATAAATTGCTATATATTTATTAAATTTTCCAGCATTGGAGGCGATTATATATATTTTCCGGTAATTATGCATAATCACTGAATTAATCAAATTTACCGTAGCATATATTACAAACATAAAACAAAACATTTTAAAACGATGTCCATGTCGGAGTGGTGGCATTTTGACCTCCTCAGCGTTTCAAAACCAAGGTCCCGGTTTGAATCCCGGTTAGGCAAGGGATTTTTCATACGCTCCAAAATTCTATTTCCGTATTCCCACGTACAGGTTTCAATCCTTCTGTAATAAATTAATGAATTAATTCATAATGCATAAAAAAAACGGCATTTTTAAAGTGTTGCAAAATTCCTCTTATGTTCTTTTGTTAATATTTATTGTTATTTCTTCATAATCATTTATTTGTTAGGTTTTGATTTTTTTTCTCAGCGGCTATTGATGATGATTGTTGAACAATTGAAATATCATTTTATTTTTTGATTTAAACTAAGCTTTTTTAAACTTTGTCTTTTTTTTATGTTTTCTTGCATACCAATTTATTTCAATAACTCTCTACCACAGCTCCTTCTTTGAAATTTTTTTAAACTTTCCTAACTTCGACTACCACAACTTAAAAAAAAAATGTATATATAAATTACAAATATTTAAGATACAGAGTTAAAACTTGGATTAACAACCATATTTACCCTATTTTAAAAGGGATAAAATATATACAAAGTTAAGCAACCACTCCACTATTTATCATTAAAAAAATATATTCATGATTATTATAAAAGAAAGATTTTACATGTTCCAACTAGATTAATTTTTATTGATACAAAATGTGACCTTACTTAAATCAACTTTTTTTTTTAAAATATGTAATCCTCCAATATGTACAAATTTTTGCCCAAAAAACTGAAAAAAAAATACAAAAAAGGAAACACGATTTTACAAATATCTTTTAACTTTATGAAGGTCGTTAATAATACAAGTTTTCTTAATAGTCTATACTGTATTGTAAATAACCTAAATATAAACAGGGTCAACGTGTTTTTTTTATTTTTTTATTACTATTTTTATAATTTAACAACATAAAATTAAAAGAAGTAATCAAGAGTTAAGTTGTATTTCCCGTGTATAATTAGTTTATTTTACTCTATATAGTACGTTATTCATCATGAACTCCTTCATAATATCATTCAGAAGTAATTAATCTATAATTTCTCTTACTCGTGTTGGCAATGTATACATTCGCAGCTTGCAAAAAAAAATTATATATTTAGTCTACATAATATCTTAATTTCCGTTCTTAAATAATCTTGGTGAAACTATTACTTATCTGATCGTGATTTAATTCTCTTGCGTTATTATTATTATTATTATTATTATTAAAAAATGACACAATATTATGTACAAATATGTATAGAACCTACATAAATATACACACGCAAGTATGCATGAATAAAACTAACATAATGATTTCTAATTCACATCATGCAATCCTCACATGTGTGTTTTTGATTATGTGTTAAACTATATGAGATTATAAAGTCCTATTTCATGAAATAACTAACTATTCAAGTTTTTGTTTAATAATTTATTTCATTGCAATATGTAATATTTTTAACGTATTTTTAAATAAGATAATTTATATATTTGTCTTTTATTAGGTAAAATTTCAGTTATAAGTTAATCTCCTTTATTGTAATCTACATAAGTTATTTTTATTTTATTTAAAAAAGTAAGTGTTAATATATTATAAACTGATAATAATATTTTTTATTTATAGCATTATATCTTCATGCAATATAGTATCATTAAAGAAATAATAATAATAATTAATAATGATAACTTACAGCAAATATTGTTCATCAAGCATTGGCATTAAAATTAGGACTTGTAGATGATAGAGAGCATTGTCCTTATTATGAATATAAGGGCAGACCTTCGTTGGAAAATGAGCATTATAAACTGTATTATGATCTCCCCATACATACTTACAAATTTGTTGCTCCAAATAGGCCAGACATTAGAGAAAAAACTGCTCTTCTCATTGTCACCCACCCATCTGATTACAATATTAATAAGGCTGAAACAGATAAAATAAGCAAGTACAACCCTCTGGCAATAGAATGTAAAGAAATTTACAGACGGAACTCAATAGAAGTTATTCCCATTATGATAACAGCAAATGGATTAATTAACAAAAATTAAAAAGAAATACATAGAAAAGGTTGGCGTGGATCCTAAAATCATAATTCCAGAAGCCCAAAAATCCATAATTCTAGAGATGTCCAGGTTTGTACGTACTGTGTTAAATGCACCACAGCATTGAATGAGGTATGCCCCAACGGTCCCTCATACTGAAATTCCGGAAGTGAATCTCCGAGACAAAAAATAATAATAATTTAAAATAAAAGAGGAATTTTTATAGATCTATAATTTCTTGGAATTAATTTTATTTTATGTACAAAAAATCTCGAATTTTCAATCTGGTATTACTTTCCCGTCTAGCGCTATAGCAGAACTATAGCTTTAGAAGAGAAAGTATTGTAATAAGTCCAATATGGCATATGTGGTTTTCACCGGATCTTGACGTTTTGACACCTAATGAACCCAAAAAACCGGATAAAAATTTTCTGGATGTTCAGTCTCGCACTCTAAATCTCCTTTATATTTTCAGAACTACTGGACTGATTTTGACCAAACTTGGTAAGATTACTTCTATATACGGGGCATTGATACCATTAAATTTTCAACTTATAAGGTCAAGGGATGAGGCTGTAGAGCAAGGTCATCCATAGTATCTCGAGATTTCGCTTAATTAAGGTCTTATTTTTCTTACGCACTTTTGTTAACAATTAAAGAATAATATATCTGCAAAAAAACCTTTTGTAAAATCGCATCCCACCCAAAAAATGCTCTAAACTAGTGGCTAAGTGGGTATACTGCGTCAGTAGTACCCCCTGTCACCACAAGGAGCGCTAGTGTAGTACTGGCATTCTAAATTAGGTTGTTACACAAGCTTTTGTGTAAGTCCCGTGATAGGACTTACATATATATATATTTTTTTTTTTTTTTTTTTTGGTGTCTGTGATGAGTTTGTTACTCTTTTACTCAAAAATTACTCATCCGATTAAGCTGAAATTTTCCATGAACATAGTTTTTATACCTTGAAAGAACGTAGGACTATTGCCGTTGAAAAAGTTTCACCATTTTAAAATGATGACCGTTTAAATGGTTGCGGTAACAACCGGTACATTTTCCTTGCCAAATTCAATTTTACTATGGCCAAACCGTTAGTTAAATCGAATTCGGAGACCACTTGCAGTGTGTGAAATTGAATTTTCTACAAAAAAGGTCTCTGCCGTTTTTGATATCTCTTTCAATTTTTGAGAAAAAAGTGAAGAAATGTATTAATTTTTTAACAATGATTATAAATTTTTCTCATTTCTTACTATACTAAACGAGAGATTCAGTAAATTTGTGCTTTTAATTATTCTTCATATAATTATCTAAAAATCACTTTCGGGTTTATTTAAATTCGATTTTTTAAGGGTACGCCAGTAATCCGCGCAGCGCTCAACCAACACAGTCATTGCTGTTGTTAGTCTGTGTGTGATGAGACTGACTGTATTTGTCTCCGTTACTTGACTAAAATCATTAAAAAAATACAATAAATTAAAATATTAGAAACGAAGTACGTCACCTTCTCGTAATGTTTGTAAGTTAACACTAAAAACCATGCATAATTTTTACCCGTACGAAAGATGGGTATCTAGCTACAACTAATATTTTTAAGATGAGGGACGACTATTTTAAAACCCGCATTTTTCAGATCACTCAAAATTTTGAGACCTGTACTGATCAATCTGTTGCTCTGAAGAAATTACAACGTACTGATAGTTTTTATAAATTGAATACACTGTAAAAGTTATTTATCACTTTTAAAACTCATGGTGTAATGAGCACAAGTATGGGGGTAATGAAAACAGTGGAGTTCAGGAGGCTAAGTTTACTGGTTAGACTGACAAGCTTATTCTCTTTAATTTCGCCAAAATTCGGGTATTTTGAGCAAATTATTTTTATGTTTTGAACGTAGTAAACATAATGAACATAGTGGGGGGATCCAGAGAGCGGAGCTCCCTACCTAGACGGAAAAGTCAAGCGAAATCGAGCTCACCGGCAAGTACTATGTATTTTTCTTATAAATACACAACTGTGCATTTTAGTATAAGAAAATTAAGCTTTTTTATTCCACCAATAAAGAACTGTTCATCTTGGTGTTTGAGCCATGCTGTCACAGGTTGTAGTTGAATAGGGAGGTGTTGCATCCTGTTCTAACTTTGGTTTTATTTTGTTAGTTCCCCTATCTTTTGAGCGGTATGAAGGTGAACGTTATCATACAGAAGAATTTCCCTTTTGAGAAAGAATTAGGACATTTTCTCCTTATTGCAGGTTTTATTTTAATTTTTACCTTATTACAATAGTATTTACTGTTAATTGTATTTTGTTCTTACAATTGTAATAAATTTGGCTTTTTTAGTTCCAAAACAACGCTTGGGCTTTTGAATAACGCAAATTGGGTGTTTTTAGGCCGAAAGCAACGCTTTAATCCCAAAAAAAACCTCACTTTACCGGCTCACGGGTAGGTTTATAATTTTATCCTGGCGAGCGGATTCGGATGTCTCCATTATATAATCTGACTGAAAATGATGAACCCAGATTTTATCACAAGTTCGATCTAAAAAACATTCTTCTTCTTTCTCTTCTCAATCCGGAGGTCGATGGATCTGTAGTTCCTTCCTCTCTAGAGCCAGTCTCTTGATTTTTCTTTATAATATTCCTGCCTTTACTTCATCCGTAATCTCTTGTCTTGATCTTCCTCTTCCCTCCAGCCGAGTAGTGAATCAGTTGGAGTGGCGCAGTAGACGACCAACCATAATATTCCTCCTCTTCACTACTGATCTTAGTATCGTCCTCTTTTCCCCTATTCGGAATAGTACTTCCTCATCCGTTGCATTCTCTGTCCAAGGTACCTTCAATATCCTTCAACTGCACTACATTTTTAAGGCCTCACGTATCTTCCATTCTGTTGTCATAGGCCAAGTCTCTATGCATAAGTAGCGATGCTTCAGATGAAACTTCTAATAAACTTCTCTTTTGAAAGAGACACTTAGATGTTATCAGCCTTTTCTTCTTGAAAAATTCTTCTTTTTCTTACCTTAAAAAAACATTAACTTCCACTAAAAACCGTCATTTGGGTTCCAAACAAAGTAGATTCGGGTTTCTTGTGATTTTGTCACAATAGTCTCTGAACCCACATCGAACACGTTCTGCGATAATTCAGCTTATCATGGATAATAGATTATAGATACCCGCACTACAAATTTCACCCATTTCTAAAATTTTTATGAGTTTCCTTCCGAATAAGATCATTAATGCAATTTTGCAAAGCGTCAGTGGAACAAAAAATGTTAATGTCTTCCATTACAATGAATATTTTAACCGATTTAAACTGTTCAATGTTCCCCCATACTGTTTTAACATTATCAAGTGATTTTAGATTGGTTTTACACCTTCATAAAATAAAATTATTCCCACAGAACCCTGTCTTTTCACGGTATACATTTCAAGCGAAGTCATAATTTTGAAGTAAACACAAGAGGTTATAATAATGGAAATTCTTTTCGGTCAGCTGATATTTTCTACATCGGGGATGCCAACTTAAACGTTTGACAGTTTCAGTTTATTTTAATACAATATTTTTTCCTTTATTGCCATATGTCTTTTTAATTACTGAACGATCCTCGTATATAGCTCAGAGTTAAAATTTTAATTTTTGTGTATGTATTTATTTTTTCGTTTTGTCTAATGAATCGCCATATAAACTTGAAGCTTGTGCGTGGGACGTGGAAATAGAATTTTGTAGCGTATGAAAACTATCATGGCTGACCGGGGTTCGAACCCGAGACCTCCGGATGAAAGGCTGAGACGGTACTTTTTTGCCATGGAGATCGTAATTTTTATTTTAATCTGTAATTGCATATAAGGTAAAAAGTTTTGATACAACATTTTAAAGTCGTGAAATAAAATTAATTAAAAAAATAACTAAATTTAGAAAAACCCTTCAATATCATCCAGAACGCTTCATTTTTTCAGATATTAACGCTTTTTAGGTAGTAAAAACAAAAATCGTAAAAATGTAATTAAATTCAGTTAAAATTGTACTGATTTATAAAACTGAAAAAAAAAACATTTCTGATATAAAATATAAAGTTTATTTTGTCTTGCATGTCTTTAGAAGAAGTTACGAAAGTAATTAATTATGAAATGAAACATTTTACATAACAATTAAGCGTTTTCGACGCTATATTCAACGTCATGAATAAAAAAATATAATTTTTTTATTATTAGTGTAATTATTAAACTATTACCCAACTATCTGATTAATTATTAATAATAAAATTACTAAAATTAATGTATAAAATTATTTTATTCGGGTTGTTTTCATTATTATTTTAGTTATGTTTGATGAAATAATTAAATTTTAAACTTTATTGTTATTTCTATACGTAAATTAATAGCCTATTGTTACTAAAATGGATAATTTTTTAAATTAATTAATAATAAATATTCTCAACTATTCATGTCTTTTCTATTATTTATGTATGATAATATTTCTATGAAGTATTTATGAAATTAAGTACTAATTAATGGTTAATTTCATAATCTATAATACTTTTTTTATTAATTAAATGTTTACCCATGTTAGATAAATAAATTTATTATTTTCCCAACCTTTTTAATGTTATCCATATCTTTTTATAAAACTATACTTTTTTCTATTTATGCAATTGTGTACTCTACGTATTATATATTTTATGTTTATTTATTTTATTTTGAATACTATACAGTTTTTTTTTTAAATCCATTTCTATCATTGAAATTAATTATTTTATAATGTTTATTTGTTTTTTTTTTAAATAAAAAGATTCTTTGGAAGATTCAGTATTTGTAGAAAATCGTAAGCGGAGGTGTCACTGGCGTAAAAGATAAGTTATTGAATAATATTTATCATGATTTTAAATCCAAGTTATAAATTTGTTTCATTTAACGGTAGTGAAAAATCATTATTCCATATATATTAATGTATCATTTTTTATTCATTTTTTTACATGACTGCCCAAAGAGGAGTGTAATATATTTAGAGTGTACAAATCTACGTATGTTTGTTCCACTGTAGCAGCTCAACGGCTGAACCGATTTAGATGGATGACTCCGCGTTGGAATCCTTACGTTATATTTATATAGCTTATGACAGTCCCTGTACTGTCACACGCTATGTAAATATGTGTGTGTGTGTGTGTGTGTGTATTATGTAGCAGGGGAGATTTACCGGTTGCAAACTTTAATGAATTGAATTAATGAACTGTGAACTGTGCGTCTCTATCACCACCGTGTGAGCTACGTTTGAACTGAATGTTTTGAATCAATCGATTGAATAATATTAGAAAAATAATAAAATTAAATTTACGTTAAATAAAATAAATTTAAAACATTTATGTTTTAACGACTTTGTTAATAAACAATTGATGGAAACACCATCAACTGGTAATAAACGGGGTACCCCTGGGGCGCTGTTTTGGGAGGTGCAGTGGGGTGCTCTTATAATATCTCTTCAAACAGTCGACCTATTTTCAAAGTTCAAACGAAGTATTTGTTTGTAGGTTGAAGAATAACTTTTAAAACGGATCATGGTTATTCGGAAATATTATATCTTCGCAACCAATTCTACCGATTTTCAAAATTGAAACGGGGTATTTACCAGTATAATATAAAATCACGATGGAACCAAATCAGAACAAAAAGAGCAATTGTTTGTAAACAATGTTTTTTTTTGTCAGTCGTGTTTTTAATTTTTAATATTTATCTGTTTTAATTTCAATATGTCTCACGGTTTTATAGTTATTTGTGTTCTCTTAAATGAAAAACCTTTATCCCTATTTAAAATATCATATTTATTTATGAGTAATAAATAAATCTTCCGAATATAGCTCTAAATAAAATGCTCTTCCGAATATAGCTGTATTGCTTATTATTAGAATGGCCTTTTATTGTACTGTACCTTGTTGGATAACTTTTTATTTTAAATAAAAATTATTAAGCCATTTTTAAGCGAATTAGGACTGCAAGCGCTTTAATATGGTAGACAGCTACTTGCTGGCATTCAGCGACCTAGGTATCACAGCGAATTGCTGTCTAGACAAAGTAAATTTTAATTTACGGATGTCATATATATTTTTAGTAGTTGACGGCGTGCGCCTACCCATTTTAGTAAATATATGACAAGTGAGCGGTTGGAACGTAAGCCGGTGGTGTATGGCACTGCGCTTAGTCCGCTCACGCTGTTATGTAAGCTCTAGGAGCTATTTAGGACACTGGTCGCTAAACTGTTTCGAGGCTCAGTAGCCGTTTGTGGCACAGACATTCGGTCTTATGCTTTAGGACGATCGAATGGGGTGGTGACAGGGAAAATGCCAAACAAACCAAATTACCATTGTTATGCTATATAGTATGCTATATTAGGAGAAGTATGCTAATTGGATCAGACTTTCCATGCCGAGATTTTTGCAGATCTTGGCATTTCTTCGTGATTCTCCTGTAACCAAAAAATAATTTTATAATTGAAGCACTCCGGGAAAGGATGTATTTTGGCCTGTTTTTTTCTTGATATCTCCAGATTAGATTAACTAAATTGGATTAAATTTGACACGATGATTTTTGTATACGGGGTATTCATGCCATCTAATTTTGATTACAATTGTTCCAGTGGGCAAGGAGGTATGGAACTTAAGAGTCTCGTATCTTGAAATTTTACTCACAGCAGAGATAAATATTTTGATTTCATTTAATGCTTTTAGGTAGCTAAGATAATTTCTGATATTTTTTATCTAATTCAAACCCCCGTAAAGGAGGGGGAGGCAACAATTTTTTTTTCGTTTCTCGACTCGGTCAAATATTTGCACAAATTAAGTTATTCTATTACTTTTTTTCTTGTTGGAGGAGGGGAAGGCTCTCCCAGTCGTCGCCTCCCCGTACGGAGGGCAAGTGCCAGGCTCTCTCCAACTAAAACCCCTCCCGCTTATACAACATGCCCCGCCTTTTGGCATTACTCATAGCATGATGTACAACTTGCGGGAATGCTTGGGTAGGCCGAAGAGTCCTGGACACATCAGCAGCAGTGATGACCCATAAGAGTCCCCATCTGCCTTTCTTTGCTCTGTCTGTTCCCTCCCCATCCAGCCGCGTTATTGTATTACATTACTATGTCACTTTATTTTTATATTTAATTAGTTTCATTATGAGAATAGAGGATAATTTTTTTTTTTTGAGTTATTTATAGTTTTGTTTGGTATCTTCACAATGGATTAACCAATTTCTACGACATTTTTTAAGATTATTTGTAAATTTATGTCATCATATCATGTAATTTTGGTTACAATTTGTAAAGGAGGTGGGAAGATATGATCAACATGGGAGTAGTATATGAAGATTTTACTCAATAAGTAGATTATTTATTTTTTTTTAATGCACTTCCTTACCCTATAATTATCATAATTTAGTGTTTCATGTAATTTCCTTCCTTAGTAGTAATTTGTCGAAGGCGAAGACTCATAACAAGAATTACGTAACTCTCCCGCTTTTGCTGAGAAAGTTTGTTTTTTTAATAATTTTTCAACAAAAAATAAGTAATACTAAAATAAAAATATAAAAATCAAACTTAATGTTTAAACACAAATAATGAAATTAAAAGATATACGCCAAATTTTTTTTTTTTTAATCTATTAAATTAGAGTAACAAACGAAAATAACCATTACATTACTTTAAACGACTTTTTTACTTGCTTTATTTTAACTCACAATGTTTTTTCAATGTTCAATTTTTTTTCATGTTTGTTCTCAAATCTTACATCTTTAATTTAACATACTTCTTGAATTGCCGATTAATGAAATTTTCCACAGTTACTAAGGTTGGGTGATAATTCAATATTCCACCATTACGTTTGCAAACATTCTCCCGTACGGAGGTAAATTAATGGTGAAGGTGTAAAAAATTGCAAAATCTGCAAAATGACTATGCGGGATTTTTGGGATCGCAGATGATGACAAATCCGATTGCGACAAAACATTTACAGTGTATTTAAATAATCAAAAACTTCACTATTTCGTTACTTTGTATAGTAAATGTTTGATTGAAAATTTGTTAGATATTTTATAAATATATTAGAAATTTCAATATATGAAGTTATCTTTTGAAATCCAAATTAACCTACTGATTAAACTCATTTAATGTATGATAATAATTTGATTAAAATATGAATAAAAAGTATAAAGCAAGTTTTAAAGAATTTAAAAAACTTTGTAATATTATTTTCTTTTTTTTCTAAAAACAGTATCGTTGTTACTAAGACGGCCTCAAGAAAGTTTATGATGTAAGTTTAAATAACTAGTTAAAATTAAGTCTCTGACTAAATTTGTACAATTTTTATCAATGGCAATGATAGACAATAACATTGCAAAACATTTTATATAAAAGAAAAAAGCAATATATATATATATATTACAGTGTATTCCGTTTAAAAAACAAATAAAATACTTGCAAACATTTCACAGTGTTAAACAATGGGAAGTTGTAAGTTATTAAATATACATATGTATTAATGATTAAAAGAAAGGAAGGTCAATTGTATAATTAACGCTATTAGTATACTTTGGTATATCTGATTACTTAAAATTAATTATGCCGTTTTCATAATACGAAATATTACTACTATTATTTTAATACGTATTACTATTATTATATGCAATGTTGAATGGCCTCCATTCATTTCGTAATTATGTTGGCATTACAACTACATTTTTCTTCAATCTTTTTTCTTATTACTGGACAAGTTTTTCTACCAAATAGTAGTTAAATTAATTTACTTTTAATTTTAAAAAAGTTACAAACTTTATAAATAGAGTGATTGCATATGTTAATTAATGCAAATGTTTATATTAGTGTATAATTGAAAATAAAATGGGAATACACTTATATATGTCAATGAGAGAAAAAAGCTCCAAACGGTTGTAGTGTATACCAAAAAATTAGTTATAGAATTCTCATGGTGATTGCAAGCCCCTGTAATTAATTATAAACATTTAATTTTTTTCCGTAATTGTATGATTATTTATTTATATCTTTTATACGACATTGAATTTATTATTTTTTTTACATGGTTATTTATATACTAATATTCAATAGAATTTATTAAGTGTCATAACCTTGCAATAATTAAAACTTTGTCAATAAATATTTTCTTCTTTTATTAATTACACGGTCTGCCAGGATTCTTTCTCTCATTTCTATTTTAATTAATTATAAACAGCAATGTGAAAAAATGAAACAAAAATCTGGCTTAATTTGTTTTTTAATGATCATGGAAAGAGGTATACTTTGTTTTTATTTATTATCTGTTTACTTCTGATTTTATAACTTGAATAATAAATACTGTAATTTCAATTCTCTTTGTTTTGGGATACATTATCCGTATTTTCTTTTTTTTTCTTTTTGTAAACACAGTCTGGTATTTTACAACTAATAAATATATAACATTGAAACGTTTAAAAACATAGTTTTTCATAAAGTTTTTGGTTGTTTACAGTAACATTTTTTTTAAAAAATAAGTGCATTACAAACATATTTTTAATAAATATAAAAAAGTTATTACGATTAGCTGGATGAACGTCATCAACTCGGGAGATATTTTATCTTATTTATTTATTCTCTATCCGGTAACTAAACCTCCATGCCTAATGATAAATAAACCCTGACTTATTGTTTTTATTTATAAGAGGATTAATTATTTTATAGCGTTTGGAAAATAACAAACGAGATTCGAATCTAGAATCATCCGGATGAAAGGTAGCACTCCGCTACGGAGATTGATTAATATCTAAAATTTATTTTGAGTTGTTATTTCTTAAAATTGAATACTATGATATAGAAGGTTTTTAATTAGTATTATTTTTTTTAAATTTATCTCTTCGATCCGGTTAAATAAAAGAAACTGACAACACAGACCTACAGCTGTGGACGTTGTTTCTGATGTAGGGCTTACATACACAACTTAATTTAAAATACTTATCATTTTATTTAAATGTGATATTTTTCGTTTATTTAATTCAATGATTTTAACTGAAGTGCGCGCGCGTTCGTTCGCTTAAGCCACTCATGGCTCGGAACGGGCGGGGTGGTTTAGCGACCAGACACGTGACATGGAGGGTTTTCTTCCCCTCGGAGGAGAATTGAGATGAAGCGCGCGCGCATACCGTATTTAATTCGCGCGGGTGTGACAGTACTAGCGACGACGGTCGGGACTAACTAAACTAATATAATTTCACAATTTACATAGAACAAATTTCGCTTGTACGATCGGTAGACTGGTGTAGCCGCGAGGTTTAACGCACCAGATACCGAGTTAACCGGGCAATCCAGTTCGAGACCCAACCAAGACCGAGTTACTTTTTTAGAGTGTAAATATTATTCATTTATTTAATTCTACCACTCACCTGTGATGTCACAACATAACAGACGACTACAATAGTCGTCTGTTATGTTTTGGGTCGCCAAATTTTTGGGGTGGGGGGAGCAATTTTGCAAAATGTTTTTTGGAAATATTGTTATTTTTTAATTGTTAACAAATGTGGTTAAGAAAAATATGACCTTAATTGGGGAAATTTCGAGTTACTGAGGGTTACCTTGCTGTACAGCCTCACCCCATTGACCTTTAAATTTGAAAATTTAATGGCATCAGCATGGCTATCAATATATAGAAGTAATCTGATCAAGTTTAGTCAAAATCGGTCAGTAGTTATGAAGATATAAGGTGATTTAGAGATGAACTCCGAACACACGTACATACGAATATTAACATCCGGAAAATTTTCATCCGGTTTTTTCGTCTTATAGGTTCCTTATAGGTTAAAACGTCAAGATCCGGTGAAAACTACATACGCCCAAATTGGACCGATGACAGTACTTTCCCTTCTAGAGCTACAGCTTTTCTATAGCGCTAACTAGATGGGAAAATTAAAAAATTAAAAATATGTGGAACTTTTTTTTTTTAATTCCATTTACTACTTTCATTCAGTTTCAAAGAATAAACTGTTGTGAAAACAGTTTATTCGTTGAAAGTTTAGAAAACAAAAACAAAATGTTGAATAGGAAATTTTATTTTCCATAATAAAATATATGTTTTTAAACTTTTTCTTCTAGGGCATGCTGTATTATTGTTTTATTTTGAATGAATTAAATATTTTCTTCAGGAAAAAAATTTTGTTTAGATTTAATATAATTAAAAATTAATGTTATTAATTGTAATTAATAATTGTAGCATTTAATTACTAGTTTAAATTTAATTTTACCAGAATAATAATCATGGATTTTATCTTGTTTTAGGTTCCATTGCTGTAGTGAGCTGAAGATAAATAGCTCCTGATGATGGTACAGTGAAAGTATCCTCAAGAATAATAAGTTTCCTTGCCAGGCATACTAAGAAAAGTAGAAAAGAAATGGTTTTCATTTATCTTCTTTGTTTAATCAAAAGTACATGTGTTGCGGTTCATGTAAATGACTGAGATATTGAGAAAGTGTATCTTAAACCGAGTGTAAAGCAGTCGACACTTGGCTCTAGCAATGACATCTGAACTTATATTGTAAATGGTTACCTGTTTTAGAAACTAATTATTATTAGATATCGCTCGGGTTCTACATAAGCATATGCTAAAGAGAAACTAGATTAGAATTTAATACGTAAAAGAAATAGTTGATCTCTTTTGGTAAAATAAAAAAAAATTATATACGCTGCTTCTAATCAATAGTGGTAAAATATTAACTAATTTAACAAAGAATGGAAATTGGGTCAAGATAAAAGTGATAAAAGAAGTGATCATAAAAACTGACAGTGGATATAAGTAAACTATTATTGTTTACACCAATATA
Source organism: Lycorma delicatula (assembly GCF_047948215.1). NCBI lineage: Eukaryota > Metazoa > Arthropoda > Insecta > Hemiptera > Fulgoridae > Lycorma > Lycorma delicatula. The sequence continues at coordinate 52,581,955 of NC_134464.1, read as the reverse complement.
GAATTTCACTTAACTAATGTATAGTTTTTTTCAAATTAAAAAAAAAATAATAAAAAAAAATTAAAAAACAAAAACTGCTCTAAAAACCGCATTAAAAAACTATTAAATAATAATTCTTTTATTTTCGAAGTTTGGATGTTGGCTTTTAAATAAATTAGCTATAAGTACAAAAAAAAAAATAATTTACTAAAAACAAACTAGCAATAATTTACTAAACGTTAATTTTGTGGCAAATTTTAAACGTTAAAATCCAGAGAATAATATATTGAAATTTTTTTATCTGTTCTACATATTTTATAGAAATCAATTTTTCTATAATAATAATAATAATTTTCTATAATTTTGTTTTGTTAAGAATGTTTTATTTAATTATTTTTACTTAAAATTTTATAGGTCAACAAAAACGCTGTCAGTATGAAAATACCTCTCACAAGATATCCAATGGTGAGAAACGTGCGTTTTGCTAAGTGTAGAGAAATATCATAAACCCACCCCGGATTAGTCTAGCGATGAACGCGTACTTCCCAAATCAGGTTATTTGGAAGTCGAGAGTTCAAGCGTTCAAATCCTAGTAAAGTCAGTTAGTTATTTTTACACGATTTGAATACTAAATCTTAGATACCGGTGTTCTTTGGTGGTTGGGTTTCAATTAACCAAACATCTCAGGAATGGTCGAACTGAGACTGTACAAGACTACATTTCATTTACACTCATGTATATCATCCTCTGAACTATTATCTTAACGGTAATTACCGGAGGCTAAACAGGAAAAATAAAAAAAGAGAAATGTCATGAATTTTCTCCTCCCAACCTTGGCTAAGGCGGATTTTTAGTCAGGAGAATTTGTACATTTTTGCAACTTTTGGTTAAAAGTAAAACACAGGAAAATTATAAAAAAGTGATAACTAGCATTAAAAATGTTTCTACAGAATGCGAAAATATATTATTTTATCAAACTAGGTTTTCCAGTTAACTTCCATTAATTTTTATAAAATAATATTTGGAGAAACAGAATTAAATCAGGTGATATATTATTAAAATAAAATAATCCAGTACTAAGCAATGGTAAAAAGAAAAAAAAAAGAAAAAAATATCTTTCAAATCGTCTATATAAAAAATGTATTTTCGTTTAAAAAATGTTTCATTTAAATTAAAAATAAAATTCAACAAAACTACGTGCAATAATTCCTGTATAAAATTGAAAAAATCATCAAATATTAATTAAGAAAAAGACATACATAATAAAACAAACAAGTTGAACTGAGCACTGCCTTTTCCAATAAATTTCAAAAATACCTAAACAGACTTAATGGACATCTTTTTACTTTCCGGCTAATATAGTTGTACTAAAAGGAAGTATAATAATCGATTTCAAAAAGTTAATTTTTTTTCTAATTTGTGTCTCAAGGTAACATTTTAGAAAAAATGGTTTACTATAAAAAAATGTCCTAACTTTTACCTTCCCGCCTATCGTTATAGTTCTAGAAGCGAAAGTATTGTAATCGGTCCAATTTGGGTATATGCCGTTTTTACCGGAGCTTTACGTTTTGATACCTAAGGAGCCCAAAACACCGGATGGAAATTTTCCGAATGTTAATGTTCGTATGTACGTGTGTATGTTCGGTGCCACACTCTAAATCCCTTATATTTCAAGAACTACTGGACCGATTTTGACCTGATCTTTTTGACCAGAACTTGGTCAGATTACTTCTATATAAGGGGCATTGATGCCATTCAATTTTCAACTTAAAAGGTCAAGGAGGTGAGGCTGTAGAGCAAGGTTACCCTCAGTATCTCGAGATTTCGCCCAACCAAGGTCTATTTTTTTTTTTTAGGCAAATTTGTTAACAATTAAAAAATAATATTTCCAAAAAATGTTTGTGCAAAATCGTATCCCCTCCCCAAAAAAATGCACTAAAAAAACTTCTAAAACTGCTAAGTGAGTATAGTGCCTCATTAGTACTCCCTCTCACCACAAGGAGCGCTAATGTAGTGCTGACTTGCTGTAGTTGACTTCTATGTTGTAATGTCATAGGTGAGCGGTAGAATTAAATAAATTTATTTTTTAACCTCTGAGACAACCTTTAGGTTTAACTTCAGAGGATGAGATGAATGATAATTTTTTTAGCGTGTGAAAATGTCATGCCTGACCGGGATTCGAACCCGGGACCTTCGGATGAAAGGCCGAGACGCTGCCACTTGCGCCACGGAGGCCGAAATTTGAACAATAATTAAAGTATAAAAAGTATTTAAAGTGGCCACTATTAGTGCCACACCCGGGCAAATAAAAAAAAGGTATGCGCCCTCCCTTTAGTTAGAATCATTGAATTAAATAAACAAAAAATATATTCAAATAAAATGATAAATATTTTTAATTAAGTTGTGTGTGTGTGTGTGTGTGTGTGTGTGTGTGTGTGTGTGTGTGTGTGTGTGTGTGTGTGTGTGTGTGTGTGTGTGTGTGTGTGTGTGTGTGTGTGTGTGTGTGAGAGAGAGAGAGAGAGAGAGAGAGAGAGAGAGAGAGAGAGAGAGAGAGAGCGTAAGCCGTGCATCAGAAAAAATCTTCGCAAATCAGCTGATTTCGAAGTCGAGAATTCCAAAGTTCAAATCCTAGTAAAAGCATTTACGTTTATACGGATCTGAATACTAGATCGTGGATACCGGTGTTCTTTGGTGGTTGGGTTTCAATTAACCACTCATCTCAGAAATGGTCGACCTGAGACTATAGAAGACTGCACTTCACTTACACTCATACGTATCTTCCTCATTTATCTTCTGAAGTAATACCTTACGGTAGTTGCGGAGGCTAAACAGGAAAAAGAGTGGGAGAGAGAAAAAAAGCCGCGTGGCGGGAAAGTCCTACAACTGTATTGTCAGCTTTTTTATATTAAAATTGTAAAAAAAAGTTTTTTAACATTCCCTAAGGCGAAAATAAATCCAAAATAACCGTTTTTATAAGTAAATTTTTAGACACGTGTGTATTTTGGCCTGTTTGAAGCTTAATAACTCTGGACTCCAAAACCATTTTATTTTTTTTTCAGAATTGATGGGAAGATGCGCTTCTCAGGGGAATTTATTATATTAAATTTTTGCAAAAGGGATAGGGGTGGTTTTGGTTAAAATAAAGTTTAAAAATTTTACTGGAACATGTTATCAAAAAAATTTTCTTACAAAAGTTGAAGCTTTTTATCAGGATAACAAAATTTTGTATTTTTTTAAATATAATCATTCCTTTGCAAAAAAAGTGAAATTATTTTTCTCTTTTGGTATTTCATGCTTCAGAAAAGGAGTTGATCGGAGATTTTGCAACATTTCAACATCAATGGGCCTTTAAAAGAGTATAAAAAGTTTTCTTCTATTCCATTCCTAGAATCGGTGGCAACGAAAACTTTTTCTTTAAATGTTTTAACTGTTTAAAAGCTCACTGTATAAATTTCATTACGTTTAAAATGTGAAAGTATTGCTATTTCGTTATCTCCAGTTGTCTATATATTAAAAAAAAACTGGCCAATAGTTTTTAATTCCTTCCTACAAAAGCAAAATAATTTATTTAAAATTATGGATGTATCTTTTTATTTTTTCAATAATTTTTAATAATATTTTGATCCATCTGGAGTAAGTAAACGTCCAAAATCAATTTTTTTTACAATTCCGAATTATCAATGCTTAAAACATATTCTTGCAAGTACAAAAATCACAAATCCCTCTTTAATCCGGGGGCTTTATTTGGTTTGGTATTCGATTTCAATTTATTTAATACTAATTTTAAAGCATATTAGGGTTATAAAAATATTCCCCCTTGATATGGGGGACCCGGTGTAGTCGGGAAAATCATGCAATACTTTGCCAGTTATTTTATTATTTTACTGATGACATTTTTTCCCCAATATCAAAATATTTTCAAACCAAATAATCTTGAAAATCCGATACAGTTAAATTTATATTTTTAAATTTCTTATTATAAAATTACCTGTCCAATTTACAGAGAGGAAAATCATTTAAATAAGTAAAATTGCACGATTAAGAAATTTATTTAATAAATTAGAAAAATGAATTTATACTTAAATAGCGTAACGTAACATATATTGGGTGACTAACGTAACATACCAGGTCACTAAATGAATGTTTGACCTATTGATAGATCATTTGTTTTCAGTTGAAGGTCTGTTTTAAATAAAATTTCAACAAATTAAATGTCATCAAATTTTTAAAATTTAGTTTTGCCATAAGGGTAAGTGATTTTAAATATCATAGAGGATAAAGAATTCTGACCTACATTATTAAAAATTGTAATTATGTGAAATTACATAAAATTATTACATACAATCTATTATGTTTACCATTAGATAACATGTACCTCATTCGAAGAATTCTATCGTCCTTGAGGACATTTAAAATAATTTACATACTTTTTTAATATCACTTCCTGCACTGAAGATTACAGTTAATTCTTTATATGTTGCCTACGACTATTATGGTAGTTGTACAATGAATCGGACCGGTTTCTTATCCTAGTTAAAAGGATATCTTTACATTTGTGTTCTGCACTATAACGTAATTATATAATGTGAAACATACTTATAAAACACACACATACAATTGCACGTATTCACAAATAATATATACACGTTTACATACGTATAAATAGCCTAAACATTTATACTGTGAAATCATTTTGATTTATAATATGTTCTCTCTTTTGATCAAATAACACACACCTAATAATAATAGTAATGACATACGTATGACATTTTACGAAGAAGACCTCTGTTTTCTATTGCAAGATTGATGAAGAACAGGTGTTTTTGTATGCCCTTTTTTTATTTTATTACTAGTTTATTAAAAAGAGAAAATAAATAAATAATGTTTCAACGTTGTCTAAAAGATTTTTACATACATAGTTTAAAGTCTAAATTTAAAACTTTTATTTTATCATAGAACATTTATTACTGATATATAGATGTATTAAAAATATACTATTATGACGTAACAGTTTTAATGTAATTTTTCTTAACGTTTGGAAAAAAGAATTAAAAGAAATGCTAAAACTAATTAATGCTATGCCTGACCAGAATTCGAACCCAGGACTATGAAAGGCGGAGACGCTACCACTCAGGCCACAAAGGCCGGAAAGAAAATAAATAAAAAATAAAATAAAATGTATTTTATTTTTTCTAAAAAAAGTAATTAAAAAATAATACTAATAAAAATATAATTACTTTTTTAATAATAAAAATAACAATTAAATTAACCGGTATAATATCAACTGGTAATAATAATTACATGTTGAATTCTAAAGTAGTGATATCGATGGGGGAGGGTTTTCAGCAAAAATCTGAGTTTTTTTTAAATTTATTATTTCATCTAACTTATCATCCTCGTTAAATACGTATCAAGACATGTCTGAGATAGTAGAATATTTTTTTTTTAAGTAAATGAAAAATGAAATTTTTAAATCTGTGAATAGCTATTTCTTTCAAAATTAGCTTTTTAACCTAATTAAAAAAAAGGAAGGAGTTCTTAATTTGACCTGCGTGTATTTTTCTTTTTTTACTTGCCCGGCGAATATAGCTAGAATAGAATATTAAAGGAGAAACTATGGTGATTATATCAGAAATGAGGTATCGTATTTTTTGCAAATCTTTTTGTTTTTAATTTATCTAGACCTTTCTTTTTCCTGTTTAGCCTCCGGTAACTACCGTTTAGATAATACTTCAGAGGATGAATGAGGATGATATGTATGAGTGTAAATGAGGTGTAGTCTTGTACATTCTCAGTTCGACCAATCCTGAGATGTGTGGTTAATTGAAACCCAACCACCAAAGAACACCGGTATCCATAATTTATCTAGACCAAAAAGACATATATATCTACGCGTATATATGTGCATACGTATGTGTGTCGCACTTATTTTACCCTTATATCTTGACTAAGTCAATTTTCTTCAAATCTGGCCCAAATATATCCATATATATATATATATATATATATATATATATATATAGGGCACTAATCGTACTAATTTTTTTTAAACTTCGTAAAAAGAGTGGGGGATATCGTGAAAACCCCAATTTTGATTTTCTTGGCATTTATAGAAAATTTTATTAAAGACAATTTGTAACCTATAATGGATATACAAATAATCAAAAAAAAAAAATGAAATTTTCAGAAAATCAACCCCCACTCATAAAATTGGAATATATATATCTTTTTTCTCTCTTTCTCCGGTTTAAATATTTTTCAAAAACTTTTTGAAAGTTTATTCTTCTTCATATATAGAGTTATCAAGAAATTTCTACCATTTTTTTGGCTTATAGATCCCAGACCAAAAATGCAGAAAGGTTTTTTGAAAATTCTCTTTTTCGTATTTTAACCTGTTTATTTACAGAAAAGTTTACTTAAGCAAAAAGCTTAACATATATATATGTAATAGTTTTATAAACTTTTTTTTTAAATTAAGGATCACTTCTTTATAAATCAATTTTCTCCTAAATTTTTCTCACAGAGAATAACGTAATTCATGGCACGAATTCCTTAAAATCAAAATTTTTTTATTCAAAATTTAGGAATTTTGATACTTAAATCTTTTTTTTGGCAATCAAAATTAACAAAAAAAAGCCGCCTTGATACTTTACTTGGGTTCTAAAGTTTTTAAAAATTCGGAAATATTTTTTAAGATTTTTTCTATTTCAATGATTTAAAACTAAAGTCTTCTTATTATGGCAAAATTATTGAAGAACATATAATGACTGTAAGGCTACTTAATTTTTTTTAACTTCGTAGAAATTTTTTACGATTTTATTTTTTTACAACTTAGTTTTACTCTTATATTTTACTTCTTTTTTTATTTTTTTTAAATTTGTATTATATTATTTTACTAATTTTTAGAATTTTTTACCAATTTACAATATATTTTTTATAAATTTGTAAAAAAAAATATGATCAATGGCCGACGTAGACGGAAAAGTCAAGCAATACTTGCCAGCCTTTTTTAATGTATTTTCAGAAATTACTCTTAAGTATTATTGACTGGTTTTAGTAATTCTATTTTAATTCTATCAAATAATATCAAACTCAAATTGGGAAAGAATAGATCAAGATAAAGAAAATGGTAGAATAATAAGAAAGGAAAGATTTCGTGACGGAGATCCATGCCTCACAAGTCTTATTTGAAAGTTTTTTAAAGGCATTTTGTGGTGGATCGCCCACTCACTACCGAAAAAAATTTGGACGTTCTTTAAAACTATCATCATGCTGAAACCGCTTTATTATTTTCTGCATAGATGTAAGACTTTTAATGAATATACTAGTTGCCTGATATCTTTGCCGATAAATTTGGAGCGTAATAACTCGCTTCATAATAATAGTAAACACTGAATAATTTTTATTTTACTCTCCCTATTACATTTTGTTAGAATATATATATATATATATATATAATCTTATTTTCATATTACAAATAGCCGATCTCCGTGGTGTAATGGTAGCGTCTTCCATCCTGATGATCTGAGTTCGTATTACTGTCAGGCGCATGGAATTTTTTTCACGCATTACAAAAAAATTGATTTATCATTATCATCAATCGATAGCTGTTTTGGAGTGCTAACTAGAAAAAAACAGTTAATTCCTGTAAAAGAGGGGAGGAGAAGTTAATTATTCACATTCGACACCATCTTATTTAATGTCCCAAGGGAACAGGCTGTAGATTTGTCCAAAAAAGAATTATTTGTACACAAAAAAAAACAGAAGAAAGATTAATAACCATAAGTACTGTTAAAAAAATAATTTTACGCTTGTATGATACGTACAAGAGTATTTTAAAACTATATTTTATCAACTGCTTAATATCAATATATTATAATTGTCCCCATTCAGTTTGGGCATTTCTAGGGCGTTAATTTATAGAGTGTTGTACGAAAATTTAAATAAGTGATTTAAATAAACATGCTATGAAATTTAAAATTATATTTATTTTCTTACTTACATGGCTGTCGAAAAATTAAATCTACGCCATTATTATTCATTTTACATAAAAGTCATATTTAATTAAATATAACATTTTGTTGACAGCCATCATTCATATCCATGGCTTTACTTCATTAATATAATTACTATAAGGACGGTGAAAGAATATTCAAATTTTTAAAGTTCCCATAAAAAAGAAAAATATACAATTTTCATGATCCTATAAACCAAATTATATTCCTATTTCTGAGGATGAGAACATTCCGATTAAAATCACATATTTTCAACTCCCGGATTACCTTAATCTTATATAAATAAAAGTATTAATCTAGAATCACTATTTTGTCCAAAGAAACACGTAAAAGATCTAATGAACAGTGTGTTGCCTGGAAGAACGCAGTGCACAATGTACGATTAAGACTCTGATGGTTTGCTAGTTTTTGGCGTTCACATTTTCAAAGTTCTGAGATAGGATCGTAGAATACTATTAAAAATTCGTTTTTTATACGGATTTGAATACTAGACAGTGGCTACTGGTTTAATTTTGTGGGCATGTGCCTAGGGTATGTAAAGTAGAGGAACTTTGTTCTTATTGTGGTGGTGAGGGTCATCAAGTGAAGGATTGCCCGACCAAGCAAAAACGGGGTTCTCCAGTCTGTATTAACTGTTCTCGAATCAGGAAGTCGGTGTTACACGATTGTAGTTCGGATGAATGCCCCGCGTACGTACGTGCTCGGGATATGTTGCGTAGCAAAATTAATTTTTAGATTTACAGCTACGTGGTTACAGGCTGGGGACCGCTGGAATTGTTTTCTTGTTTGAGTTGATTAGTTGTTTTATGATTGTTTAGGTTTCAATCGGTTTCTGTTCTTTTCTGTTTTTGGTCGTGGGCTATAGAATAAGTTTTTGTTTTATTAATGTTTAGTTAGTTGTTTAATTGTTCTGTTTTTGTTTGGGTTTATATTTACTTGTTTTATGTTTGTTTTCGTTAATGTGTGGTGTTTTTGTTTGTTGTTTTTAAATTATTGTTTTACTAGGTCTTTGTTTTATTGATGTAATTGATGTTTACGTTGTTTATTTGCTAATGCACACCCACCGGGTTAGTCTAGTGGTGAACGCGTCATCCCAAATCAGCTGATTTGGAAGTCGAGAGTTCCAGCGTTCAAGTCCTAGTAAAGTCTTTACACAGATTTCAATACTAGATCGTGGATACCGGTGTTCTTTGGTGGTTAGGTTTCAATTAACCACACATCTTAGGAGCGGTCGAATTGAGACTGCACAAGACTTCACTTCATTTACACTCATACATATCATCCTCATTCATCCTCTGAAGTATTATCTGAACGGTAATTACCGGTGGCTAAACAGGAAAAAAAAGAAAAAGAAAGTTTTTTGCATGCTCGTTGACATTACGTGCTGGGCTCGCTCAACATTAGGATGAGTTTCACGAATCAGTTTAATCGGTAAGGTCTTGTTTAAGACTTGTGTTAACAGTAGAATCTGTATAGGCGTCTCACACCGATGGGAATGTCGTGTGTGGCATTTGCATTGATGGCATCCTGACTGAGGCAAGATGGAATATGTCTTGAGGCCTTTGAAGATGACCTCCGATAAAGCCCCTCATGGCTATGTACTGAGGGGGGGCGTTTAGATCCATTATATGACGGGTATCTTCCCCTTCGGGGTCAGAATGTACTTTGGTGGTTGGGGTTCAATTAACTATACGTCTCATGAACGGTCGGCCTAAACCCTACAAGATTACACCTCATTTACATGTCATTGATATCATCCTCATGTCACTGAGGCGTAGGAAAGAGTTGAGAAAATAAAATTACGCCTTCACCGATTTGTAACATTAACATGAAGCACTAAGATTCATTAATTAGCATTTTATTTAGCTATTTAATTCATTTTTCGGCAAAGGTATAACCTGAATAGTATAGATTTTCGCATATATTTTCTTATATTTATAGCCTTTATTTCATAGAACAAACAATATAAAGTTCTTCAGTATTCTAATGAAACTGGAAGTAGAAAAAAGTATGATAAAAGGAAAGAAGGCTAAAAAGATTTTTTTTAAATCCACTCAAAACAGATTCTTATTACTTCCGGTAAATTTTTTTTTAATAAATAAATAATTTTACATATTAGTTGAATAATTGGAAACAATAATACGATATAACCATTTAAAACAAAAGATAAAAACTTAGATAACTGTTTTAAAATTTAAAATACAATCGTAAATTACTATTCAGAAGTGTAATCATAATAATAAGAAATTTTATTACTGGTTTTACTAGTACACAAGATGGTTAAGTAGGTGGTGGTAGTAAATATGTTATCGTAAGTTAACCCGTCAACCAGTTTCAAAGAGTAAAAATAATGAAATTAAAAAAAAATTAAACCTTAAATTTAGGCTACAACTCTATATATCTATAATAGGATACCGGTTTTCATTTAATTTATTGAAAACGTGATTATATTATAATCTACTAGTTACTGTATTAAAAAAAAAGTTACTAATTTATAATGATAAGCAATACATCATGTATTTTTAAATATATTAATAACATATCAATATCACCATAGTTTTATGACGTCTACATTTTTTTTTTTATAAATGAATTCAGAGAAAGTCATGTGGACGTGCAAAAATCTGATTTTATTATTTCGATTAATTTATTACCGTTTAAGTTACTTGAATTGTATAAGTTCTAAATAAGCAGAATTCACATACCATTCATTGTACAACATATGAACAGTAACTGAATACAAAGTTACATTTTGAAGAAGTGCCGTCTGTATATCTGTCTAAATTAATGAAATTGTTTCCAGAAATAATTGCTGTATTCATTTTCTTTGTTATTGGATGAATAAAAAAAATATTTACGCAATATATTCGGTATAATATCCTTTTATACAATTTAAATGACCGTCGTTTGCTTGAATAATTACTGACCTAGAGTCTTAACCTCATTATTATAAAAAGTAATTAACAAAACCAGAATTTCCAAGTACATAGAAAAACAACCATGTCAAAAATTCATAATACCTCGAAACACGCAACTTCACGTAAAGTTTTTTTTTGTCTTCAGTCATTTGACTGATTTGATGCAGTCTCCAAGATTCCCTATCTAGTCGTTTCATTTCAGTATAGATTGATTTTTCCATGATACCTTCCCACTCCTTAAGTAATTTTGAAAAAATAACATGATTAATGTCTTATATAAAGAAGTATTTGACCAAATTTGAAGAAAATTGGCTCGGTCAGTCCTAAAATATAAGACCAAAAGCAGTGCGGTATACAGACGTACATACATACAAATGTTTTTTTTTTTATTTTTTTACCTATATAAACTTTTCTTTTCCTTTCTTTTTCCTGTTTAGCCTCCGGTAAATACCGTTTAGATAATTCAAGAGAGGATGAATGAGGATGATATGTATGAGTGTAAATGAAGTGTATGTCTTGTACATTATCAGTTCGACCATTCCTAAAATGTGTGGTTAATTGAAACCCAACCACCAAAGAACATCAATATTACGACTTAGTATTCAAATCCATATAAAACTAACTGCCTTTATTAGGACTTGAACGCTGGAACTCTCGACTTCCAAATCAGCTGATTTGGGAAGACGCGTTAATCACTAGACCAACCCGGTGGGTTACCTAGATAAACTAGTTGGACTCAAAAACATAAAAATTTGAGCAAAAAACAACCGATACCCATTTTTTACATGATCATCATACACTTTCCCCTTTATTTATTTGTATATCCTTTTTTCGCCATTTATTTATTTTATTTTATTTATATAATACCAGGTTACGGAGTAACAGCACAGTGACATGATGTCTATTGTACTCTGCAGAGATGCGAAGACATCTGTTCGCAGTCTGGAGTGTAAGTGTAGATGTACCGATAAATGTGTAGTCTTGAAGAGGCTCAGGATGACCACTTCTGAGATGTGTGGTTAATTGAATGAAACCCAACCATCAAAGAACCTTCCCTATCTCCCCACGAGGATTGGGAGGATTTGTTAAGAATCCCGGTGGGGAAGCCTTTTGGGGAAGCCAATCAATTAAAGGACGTAGACCCGGTGGATCAGGTATTACTGCTGGGAACGTCGGGCTCAGTTTGGGCACCTGTGAGGTTAGAGGCTAAAAGGCACCTCCCATGACTGAGTAGTGCCTGACGGCGGGGGGACAGTCTTGGGAGGAGGTAAGGGGTTATTAAAAACAAAAAAAAACCACCAAAGGACACCGGTATCCATAATCTAGCATTCAAATCCATAAAAGCATCTGCCTTTACAAGGATTCGAACCTTATATGTCTCGACTTTGAAAATGAGATGATTTTGCGGTGCCCGAGTTTAACCACTAGAATAACCTGGCGGGTTAAATAATTCTAGCTATATTCGCCGGAAAAGTAAAACTATTAATTCCATGACTTTCTCTGATATAGAACATTAAATTGTATGTTACGTTTAAGAAGAATTATAGGCTATTTAAAATTTAAAACGAGAAATAATAGATTAATGTTATATATTTGAGAATCGTGAGAAAAGTAGGAAGATGATCAAGATTTTTGTTGAAAATATTGTAGGATAATTTATATTTACAACAAACGTTTAACGTTTATTGTAAATATTAATTTAATTGAGGATATACGAATTGTGTTGAATCTAAAGGACTAACAAAAGAACAATGTGTCGTAGTTTCTTACTTTAGTTCATAATTTTTACCTATTGACAATTCAAATTTAACTGTATCTGCTGACCCCCACACAACACAAAATGAATAATTTTAAGTTCCACAGTTATAGTTGGATCTTTTTGTAACATTTTTTCTTAACTAATTGGATTGAATTAGTTGATCTATCAATAATCTATTGATTAGTGTGTGTTTATTTATAATAAATTTTCAACATTCTGATGTAGTAATAAAAAGTAAGTATATACATACTTGTATATATTTATTACCTACCAATTACTAAATAATATACTGCATCAATGACACAGCTTATATCTTTATACAATAAAATTAGATTTATATAATATAATAACTTGTCCCGGAAAATAACCTCAAAATATGAAACAACTTATTGCATACATTAAATTTTAAGTGGGGAATGTGATCTAGATTCTTTGTAGAATCATATCGATTTTGAAAAAAGTTACTAGATATTAGTAACTCTAATACTACTAGTAACTCTAACTACTACATTAACCGCTAGAAATTAATGTGTGTGTGTGTGTGTGTGTGTGTGTGCGCCATGTTATTATAAAACTATAATTTTAATTATCTTTTAGGTAACTTTTTTGACGCAACAAATATAAACATAAATTAATGTAAATATCTCACCAAATAAGGAATTAATTTTTTTTTTCTAAAATGAACTTAATTGATTTTTATTTATTTTTATAATCGTATAATTCGTGCTACTACTATAGTTAGGTTAACGAAAAAAGTTATTTGAGTTTCATCTAATATAATTTTGAAACAAGTGGTAAATATTAAAAATTAAAAACACGACTGCCAAAAAAAAACATTGCTGCAAACACTGTTCTTAACATAGAATAATTACTAATATAGGATAATTAAAGAGCGTGCGGGTGACAATTTTGTATATAGTATAATCTTTTTTCAGATTTTTTTAATGTATTTAAACATATATATATATATATATATTTATTTTTTTTTGTTTTTTTGTTTTCAGTCTTTTGACTGGTTCGATGCAGCTCTCCAAGATTCCCTAGCTAGTGCTAGTCGTTTCATTTCGGTATACCCCCTACATCCAACATCTCTAACAATTTGTTTTACATATTCCAAACGTTTCCTGTCTGCACAATTTTTTTCCTTCTACCTTTCCCTCCAATATTAAAGCGACTATTCCAGGATGGCTTAATATGTGGCCTATAAGTCTGTCTCTACTTTTAACTATATTTTTCCAAATGCTTCTTTCTTCATCGATTTGTCGCAAAACCTCTTAATTTGTTACTTTATCCACCCATATGGTTTTTAACATTCTCCTATAGCACCACATTTCAAAAGCTTCTGATCGTAACAGAGTTGGAAAGACATCCACCGCACGTCATGAAATGGGTTGGAATGACAGCTCGTCATTTGTTTGGTCCTTTTTTTTTTGACGGGCCAGTGTATTCACAAACTTACTTAGAGATGTTAGAGATGTTACTTAGATCTGTTAATACCACAGATTCAAGAGAAGGATCTCATGAAACGAGTATGGTTACAGCAGGTTGGAGCACCTACACATTTTGCTCTATCAGTCCGCGCGTTTCTGAATGAAAAATTTCCAGGACTTTGGATTGGCCACGATACTCCAACGTCACCAGCTCCATTGTAATGGCCACCACGAAGTCCTGATCTCATCCACACCAGACAATTCATTATGGGGAATTATTAAAGCACACGTATCTGCACGTCGCTACACTGCAAATGAAGAATTGCGTGACGTTGTGAGGGACGCCTTCCGTAACGTAACACCAGAAATTCTCCGTCGCATGTCACAGAGAACGTTGCGACGTATAGAATTGTGGGTGCAATATGAGGGCGAATACATAGAGGCCATTGGACCATTAAAATTAATACTATTTATTAAGTAAATAAATAAAATAATTTATTATTAAATCACAGTTTTTGTTTATAACATTACAAAATTTAGTTCTAACATTAGGAGGTACGATGACTTCCCGGCCAGCTGTATATATATATATAATAAAAAATATCCTATGATGATCATTTTAAGCGACTGTAATATATATATTATATATAAATCAAAATCGTAAAGTAAAATGTAGAACATATTTATCCTACAATGTCTGTCTCAATTTTCTAAGTACAAAGAAAGACTAAAAAAACTGTTATTTTCTTCTACAATTCTCTTTTATCTGCTAACATATTTATGACAACTTCATGGAAAGGTTTTATATTATAAATTTATTGAGACCCACAATTTGTCTTTATTATATACATTAAGAAATATTAAAAAGTTAATTAAAAAAGGAAGGAGTTGGATAAAACAGTTTATCATGCACTGAGTGACGTAGAGAGGGTTTGAGTAGAAGGCTTTAATACTTTTATAGTACTGGCAATAAGAATGTGACATACATGACGTCGGGAGGGATCGCTTTGATAGGGGTGGATGAAGGCCTCGATTCATCTACAACACTATCGATGTGTCCACCTACGCTCTGATGTCGAGTGATAGATCGCAGGGTGACTCCCTCATTTTATCTTTAAACGACCGACATTAGCCACCATCTAAACATAACAGCACTGTGTTTTCCCATACTAGGAACATTCGCTGTTTAATGGTAAAAATAAATTAATTAGTAATTCATTAGGTTGACAACGCCATTTTTATGTTTTAACGGTGTATAAATGATATATTAACATCTCAGAATCTAAACAAAAGATTGAATATTTACATTAAAAGCGGTCTGAAAATCCTGATTTTGTATTTAAAAAGAAAATAATAAAATGTTCAATTACTCGTATTTAAAAAAACAATTAAAAATTATGGTAATTAGTAGGATTTAACTTTTCGTACAAAAAATAGTATTTTTTTACAAAGATATAATAACAGCTAACTTAGGTGTTTTCTTTCGTTTATCACTATAATTTATTCACCAGTATAAAACATAACTTTTATCGACTACTCTACATTAATTTAATGGCACAACTTTTATGATATCTAATAATAAGTGGATCGACTAGAATTTTATTTAATAAGTGGAATATACTCCTTGCGTATTATTTACGCGTTCATTAAAACACATACTTATCTTTCACTATATATATAATTATCCACGCCACTATTTCTGTGAAATCATCACACCTGGCTCACAAGTGGTAAGATGGGACAAGTTAATATTAATAATATTGCTTTTATTTTTTTTTAAATTATCAGTGTTCATTCTTAGAAAAACGAGACTATATTTTAATATCTAGGACAGGGATTAGAAATATATTTTATCGGCTTACAATAATTTTATATAAACAAAAAAGATGATAATTACCGAGTAATTATATGTTTGCCTGAAATTGAGAAAATTTGGAATTAATAAATAAAAAAAAATCTGGTAAAACATGAAAATTGTGTTACATTATTAGAACAATAAATGTAGTAGTGGTAATATTTAATAGAATTAATTCTCTACACAGAAAAATAATCAATACAAATTTTTCATAACAAGAAAAATTAATTTTAATTCAAGAGTGTGAATTAATACAGATTAGTAAATATAAATTTTAGAATCAAATCCGCGAACATTTTTTTTATTTTTGAAATCATCAATAATTTGACTGTTTTGATGCTACTGTTTGAACTGAGTTAATCTTTTAACACCAACAAAATTTTTACATTCTACGTCCCGTTCTCATCTATCTACTGGAATATAATATAGGTGTCAAAGCTATTTTAAGTGATGAAGAAAAATAAAAAAATATTTTTTTAATACTAAAAATTTAAAGTTAGAACCAAAGGACAAAAAACATAATATGTATTTTTTAGAGGTGGGAAATAAATTTGAAAAAATATTTTTCTAACAATATTATTATAAGGTTAAACTTAACAAATTTGCTGTAATAAAGTTTTCTTTTAATCTAATACCTCCTTCAATAGAGACTAAAAAACAAAAAGCATCTGTTATGGACACCACATGACTTCCTTGTACGCCTATTAAATTACATATACACGTTTTTTTTACAATCAGAGGTTAATTAATAAATCAATGTATTTAAATTTTAAAAAAATAAACGTTAAAAATAGGAGATGAAGTCGGATTCGAACCGATCTGTCTTACCTTAGATCCAGATATTTCATTAATTAAAATATTATTTGGCTGTAACTCTGGAACCAATGGAAATAAGTACCACTTATGATTACCTTTGAAAATCTCTCAATGATACCTTTGAAAATCAATCTCTTATGATACCTTTGAAAATCTCTCAATGAGGGCTTATTAAAAGAGATAAGGAAAAGTCCAAAATTCAAATGTTTTTTTTTTTTATTTTGGGCTTTGTGGACACTTTTGGTTCAGCCGATTGAATCAAATGAAGAGGTGCACAACTAGATGTTACAACAGTCCTAAATCCAAAATTTCAACATCCTACGGCTAATCGTTCTCCTACGTTCAAAATCGTACGGTTAATCGGGTATCGTATGTGAGATACAGACGCACGTACACACGTCACGCCCCAAACTAATCAAAATGGATTCAGGGATGGTCAAAATGATATTTCCGTTGAAATCTGAAAATCGAAATTTTTCGCGATCACAATACTTCGTACGAGGAAATAAAAAAAGTTTTCTGAATTTAGGTACAGGGTACATAATTTAAAAGCTTGTATACGTTTCTTGATAGCTCTATATATGAAATATAAATTTAAAATAATTGATAATTACTTAAACCGAATGAAAATAGAGCAAAAGAACGAAAAACATATATTTCAATTTTAAGAAGTGAGGATTAATTTCTCTGAAAAAATATTTAGATTATTTTTATCTGCATTGTAAGTAACAAATTCGCTTTAACCCTTTGAGGAACTTCTGAGACCTTTTTTGAGATGGTTAAAAAATCGCATGCTTATATTATTGTTGGTAAAAAAAAAACCTGTAAAGTATCTTATAACAAGATCTTATAACAGTATCTGGTAACAAGCTTGTGCAAAAAAAATTATAAAATTTTTTATTAAAAATATTTTTAGCAGTTTTTTTTTTTTATTGTAGGAAAACCAATACACTACCAACTAGAAATGTTTTGTGGTCTACCTTATTCAAAATTTTTCTAAAGTTTAAAGAATTCAAAAAAATAAACAAAAAAGTCACTTAACTCAAAATCAAGAAATAATTTTACTATGGGAACCATGATTTTTAAAATTATTGCCTTGCTTTCTGTTGAACCTGAAAATTTCGTGATTTTTGCCACGAAATTGATAAATTTTAGTCAGTTTTGTAAAATTAATTTTTTTACTATTGTAAAAGTTAACAAATCGCTATCAGATTGAATATTCGTAAGTCCCCGATCGATTTCATTCGGTGTTTGAAATACACCGATCATTTTGCATGTTATAGCAATTCGCTAATAAATATTGCCGGAAAAAAGAAAACAAAACAATAAGATGAAGTATAATATTACGATCCGAACGTCAAAACAACTAAAAACAATGATAAACTAACAACGATCTCAGCTCATCTACGTAGTAGGCAACACACCAAGAAATACAATATTGTAAAAAAACTAAATAAATAAAATAGAGCATTCCTATTTACTCGGAACGGACTATAATTTCATGGCCAATTCAAAACAATAAAAAATTAACGACATTTACGTATTACGTAAAAAAACATAAATATTCGTTTAAAATAATAATTATTTTTGTTTACCATCCAAATATTAATTTCGACGTTATTTACTTTAAATAATAACAAACGTAACCTCTATCAAGCAAACTGCATGTCTGCCATGACAACCAAACACGTGATCAGTACAGACGTCATTTTGACACTGACGAAATTTCGCCAAATCGTCTTTCTCACATAAAATGAGACGGACAAAAAATCGTCAGTTGGTCGTTTTAGCATAAAACTGAAACAAACGAAAAATCTTCAAATGGTCTTCAAAGGGTTAATAAAGTTTTTTTTTCTAAAATACCTCTGAACAAAACCGTAATTAATTTTTTCGCGATATCCCTCCACCCTCTGAACGAATTTTGAAAAACTTAATAATATGAGTTTATACTTATATTGAGTTTCCCGTCTTGATCATTTTTTTATTTTTATTTTATGTTATTTAATCAAGTAACCGGAGACTGGTGCAGCAGGTTCACATATTCTAATAGTGGCAGTGGCTATGTTGGTTGAACCTCTTCACCGTACACCTTCACACTCCTTATAAAATGGAAATTCAAAAAATCCGAAAATTGTTTTTCGATATTTATCTGAAGTGTATTTACACAAGCCCAAATCTATTGAATATCTCGTTTGGTATAGTCGGGATTGGGAAAATTTACAATCATTGTTCAATTTTTTTTTTTACCTTTCTTCACTCCCTTTCGAGATTTTTACCTTACCAAAGTTCCAAAGGTTGTCGAAAACCAAGGCCAAGAAAACCAACTGTTAGGCCTATGACAGTCTTAATCAATTCGGTTTGGTTATGAAGGAAATTGTAGAGTTTACCTAAAGGTTTTCCAAATTGCATTTTTCCAACAATTTATTTAAAATAAATTAAGTATTTTCTTTTATAGAAACAATACTACACTGTCGATTAGTTTAAAATAATATTAATAAAAAAAACATGAATTTTTTGCATCTTCGTTTAACGTGGTAAAACAGTCTATATTCAGACAATTTACATTCTAAAGAACGACTTCTTTTATGATTCATTTTATTAATTTCGTACCTTCACATATTTAATTTAATATTATTTCATTTATTTATTTCTTTAAGTATTATTAATATAAAATATACATAAAATAAAATAAATCTTTTCTCTAATCGATATATAAATCATAAAAAAATAGTTGATTAAAGTTCATATTAATTATTTAAATGTAAACATATTTAAAATAACGTTAAGATAAATACATTAAAATTATAACCAAGAATAAATTACAAATCAGAAGGTGTTGTTGAAAATTATTCTGAGCTCATATTTATGTACAAGTTGAACAGGATGTAAAAAAAATCAGGTTTTTTTTAATTAATATTATTTAAAAATTCATCAACTGAATAATAAATATTTTTTCAATAAAATAAAATCGATTAATTAATTGTTTTTTTTTAATAATAATAATAAATTAGAAGGAAGATTTTTTTAAAATGGTTTGGTAATTTATTAAAAATTGTAACAAAGCACATAAAAATGCTTAATTCCTTAACAGGCACAGTATCGAATCGGTTTAAAGTGGTCATTAGTCCTCTAAACATTACCTAAAACCTTTGTCTGAAACAATTTTTGATATGACCAACCCTCACGGCAAGGGATGACCAAAATATTTCTGGAATTGTAAGAAGATGGGGCTTATCGTATGCTAAACATGTGAAAATTTTTTTCATAGCAACCTTTGTCATATTGAGTAAATTTAAAGTTTTTCTTAACTTTAAGGTGGAAATCTTTTTTTTCCCCTACTTAGCACTAGTGAAATCTACCTCCGCCATCCGACGTGCCGAAAGGGTTTTTTTTCCTTAAGAAATCTTATAATATTCTTCCAGTTTCATTATCTATGTAAATATCTTTATTAGTTTTGAATTGGTATTCGTTTTTACCTACTTTTATTGGTCCTAGGATTTTTCTCAAGATTTCCCTTTCTTTTTTTTCTATTGTGTTTATTTCTCCTGAAGATGCATTCTGATGCGTACAGGCCATCCTGTTTGATTATCGTATTGTTATGCCTAGTTTTAGCTTTTATTGAAACTTTTTTTTGTTGTTGTAAATATTTTTTGTTAGTTGATAGGACAATAGTAACAACGGTTTTTTGGGGGATTTTTTTTCGGTGGTGTCTACTAATAATGATCGTTTAATAATCAAAATGGTTTAGATTTTATGTAAAACTGTTTTGTAAATATTTTTTTGAGCTTAATCTTGTTTCCCAACTTTTATTAATACGAACTTAAGCAACCTCTTTTTTTAATTATTTATTTTGATCCATCCAAGGTAATTTTGGAGATTTTTTTTTATCCGTAGGTTACTTACCTACCCAATCCTGATAGCATCTATATAATATAATATTGTTTACCAGTTAGAATAATATATTTATCGGAGAAATAGCATGTATAATATATTTTTTTCTAATTTTAAATACAACTATAAAAAGTATTGAAAGTAGTTCAAAATTTTATTAATTTTTTTTTCTAAACTATTAATCATAATTTCTTATTTCATGGTTGATCTATCCATAATTATATATGATTATTTTTAACTAAATTAGCATTTTAAAAAAAATATCGAATAGGCAATTTATACTTTTATAACATGTAAGAAATTTGAACAATTTTTACCTTCAGGTGTTTTATTTAATCCTTTAGGTAGCCCATTTGAGGTATCTTATAACAGTCATTATCGACATCCCTAATTAATTTTAGAACTTTTAGAAAATAAATAAATGTATGTGTATAGTAAATATTTAAGTATTATCATATAATTATAGATCTAATAATCTTAGTTGTAAAGGTATGCTTATACAAAGCGTGTAGTCTTTCTTTACTACATCTATCTTTTTCCAGCTGTGTAACAGGAACAACACGATGGATGAAAGTGTAAATTGTTACATAATTGTTATAAAAGAAAGCAGAACGACTATTCTTTTAATAACTTCAGCATTTTGTCGTCCTTAAACCACGCCTGTCGTTTATAAAAACATTTATTCCTGAAGTAAACAGTAAGTGTTTGTATTGTCGGTGGTCATTCTTTATGACCAACCTTTGTAAGACTAATATTATTTCTAATTTAAAATATCTAGGTCCACTCTCTATTAAATATCTAACGAAAGGAAATTTTTAGCAACATTAGATTTTATTAACGGAATTAAATTATCTTTTTATACATTATTATGAAATAATTGTTGTAAAATAATCAGTAGTTTATTTATATATCACACCAACATTGTTATACATTAACATATATGGTAACTATTTATTTTTATAACTATAATTATATTATATAACAACAATATTAATATATATTTACATAATTTATCTATGTATTTGAGTCACTTTTGTTATAGAATTATATTGGTTTGCTCCTAGTTTACATAATGGAAAAAAGTGAATCATTTTATGGTAAAAGTCTATTTAAAACCTTTTATAATTTTTTCTTCAATTTGATTATTTCAAAATTTTATTTTTTATTTGCGTAACTAAAATTATTAAAAAAATAAATAAGTTTACCTTATTTTTCTAGTTGTATTTAATAGTTTTGTTTATTTAATTACGCATTTGGAGATTATAACCACACCATCCAGGTAAGTTATATTAAAAATAAATAAACAAATGCTATTTTAATTTATTTTTTATAATTTAACCTTACAAGAAATCAACAATTTCAAAACGCGTAATTAAATATTGCTAATAAAAATAATCTTACAGGATCTATAAATAAGGTTACTTTTACATTTTTACCTGCACACTATTAGTTTTATATATATATATATATATATACTAGCCGGCCCATCTAGCCAGAACCTGGACCCTCGAGGCCCAAGCGAAGTCTGGAGCCAACCCTGGGACTCGTCGGCGCCTCCTCTCTTTTTTCTGTTTATTCTCCGGAACCAACTTAAGGTATTACTTCAGAGGATGAATGAGGATATGTATGAATATTAAAATTGTAGTCTTGTACAATCAGGTCGACCATTACGGAGATGAGTGGTTAATTGAAACCCAACCACCAAAAACCCCAGTATCCAATATCTAGTATTCAAATCAGCTGATTTGCGATGAAGAGTTAACCACTAGACCAGCCCGGTTGGTTCTCGCATGTTGTAAGAACAAATAAAGTTTATATACATATACGAATAATCAAATATTATCGCCTATTTCAGAACCAATGTAATATTATATTACCTAAGAAATCGAATACAACTGCATTAACCTAACTACTATACGTATATCAAAAAAACGAATTAAAATTGTCGATATTCAATAATTAACAGGTAGGCAGCTTGCACTTGCGTAATTAAGTAGTGTGAACTGTGAAAAAGTTGTTGCGTGAAGCGCAATATGTCCGCCACCTAACAGAAGTCCAACATATTAAGTATGCACACATTAATCTTTTTAACATTGTTTTTTTATTATTATTGATTTTTCGAGATGAAATATATCTAAAAAAAAACCTTCTCAGGTATGCCAAGAAACATGGGTAAATATTTGGCTGCGATTGATCGAGTAGTTTTCTTGTTTATCCCGAACAAACAAAAACCCTCTTCTTCTTTATATAATAGTATAAATATTATTAACCTAAGTGATATTTGATTTTGATAACAAAAGATTTTTTGCGTTCAAGTGACTTGGTTTAATCCACTTACGTTCTGTATGTAATATTTTCCTTATGTTTTGACTGATCAGTTGAAACGTATCAAAAGAAAACTTTAACATTTTACTTGAATTAAATGAAGACAATCGTAGGACTAGGTAAGTGATCGTCTGGGGTATAGTTCTGCAAAATTTCAATTAAAATGACAGTCTAGACAAATTTCCCACCTTGCCTGACGTATTTTTAGTGTTCAATCACATCTAAATAGTGCGGGCAATGCGAGTTGTCTGTATCGGTAGCTTCATTTCTTTGTTTTTAATTTTATGTGTGTATATACTTTAATTAATACTTAAGTCTTTTAATTAGTATTCCATATTAGTTTTTCTCACCAAGATGCCGGATTTAAGATACTGATCACGTGAATTTACTGAACCTTTTTATTTATATCACATTCAACCATGTTTAACGATAATAATTTTTAAAAAAACTCCAAGCCTAAGCAATTTTAGTTTGAGAATTTCCAAGAAATAGATTCCAAAGGGAGTTGTAGCTAAAAATATTAATCCTATTTTTTATATCGTAAACAGCTTTTAAAAATCAGGAAATCTAAACAATTTGGTGCCAGTGCAAACGACTTGTATAAATATTCATGAGGTAACTTCAGAAGCAAATTTACATAAAGCAAATTTTACATAAGCATAAATTACATAATGAGTACATTCCCATTTTTAGTGAATACCCTCTACTCCGTTGTGTACAATTAATTTTTTTTTCTTTAATAAGACAGCAAAATATTAATTAACTTTAATGTTCATCCCTCTTATTTTCAAGGAAAATAAAATGAAAATGACATCAAGGGAAATTTTACGTTTAGAAGAGAAGTTTTATCTAATCATTTCATCTGATCAGCCAAATCGTATAATTGCGTCATTTAGTGAATCTTGATCGGAATTCCCCCTCAAAAAAAAACACTTAATTTTTAACCAATGATCCAAAAATCGATGTATTTTTAATATCCAATAAGAATTAGGTGGGAATATTCGTGTTTCAAAATAAAAAATTAAAATTGGTAGTTTTTCGTTTCTCCCCCCCCAAAAGTTTGCAAGTTTTTCACCTGGAGATAACTGAAAATAGGAAGAAATATTGATATTAACAAAAACCAGGTTGGAGAAATAACCCTATAACCATATGTAACCATTTATATTACCATTCTATAACCATTTATATTTATTTATTTTATAAATATAATCTAGCCAGAATTAACCTACGCTCGCTTCCCTCGCTAACCTTACTAATTTACAGTAATGTTTTGAGTATTTAAATAATAAATTGTGGTGATGAAGTGCGGGAGCTCTCGAGCCCCTGAGCTAAAAGACTGAGTCCCGGTGGGGCCGTCCCTCCGGGGATATCCCCGTTAGAGGCGAAGCAAGGACCGAGTCCCGGTTGCTGGGTGATGGAGGCCGGGAACGGCATAGCCGGGCCTAGTATTTCCCTCGTCTTGCGACTAGAGGCAAAGGCACCTCTCGGAACCGTGTTCATGCTTAATTGGGAGTCTGGTTCCGGGAGGCAGGGAAAAAAAATAAATAAATTCAGTAATTATTGTAATTATTTATTATTTAAATGATCAAAACATTACTGTTAATTAGTCGAGGTTAGCGAGCGATGCGAGCGTAGGTTAAGTTTGGTTGATTATATTTATAATTTATATCTATAATTATAAGTAATAATGGTTATATTTTTAATATGTAAAATATTTGTTAATATGGAGAATGTTTAAAATGACTGGTATAAAAGAGCGTGTTAGTATGTGATCGGGTTACTGGGTTATTTCTCCAAACCCACAGGGTTGGTCTAGTGGTGAACGCGTCTTCCCAAATCAGCTGATTTAGAAGTTGAGAATTCCAGCGTTCAAATCCTACCAAGTAAAGTCAGTTATTTTTACACGGATTTGAATACTAGATCGTGGATACCGGTGTTCTTTGGTGGTTGGATTTCAATTAACCACACATCTCAAGAATGGTCGAACTGAGACTGTACAAGACAACATTTCATTTACACTCATACATATCATCCTCATTCACCCTCTGAAGTATTATCTGAAAGGTAATTACCCGACGCTATGCAGGAAAAAGAAAGGTTTATCTCTCCAACCTGGTTATTGTTAATATCAATACTTCCTGCTATTTTAAGTTATTTCCTGCTATTTTGAAACATGTATATTCCCACCTAATTCTTATTGGATATTAAAAATACATCGATTTTTGGCCCATTGGTCAAAAATTTTTTTTTTTTTTTGGGGGGGAATTCCGAAAAAGATTTCATTTATGTATTCTTTTGCTTGTGTACCTATTTCTTAGGTATTTGATATTTTAAACATCCTTCATTATATTATCTTTTTAACATATTCTAATATTTACTTTACTTTCTTGTTTTTAACTTTTCCTTCTAGAACCAAATTTATTAACCCTGAACGCCTTAATTTAAGACTCAGATTCTGCTAAAGACCTTTTTCTTAATTGTCATTAAATTCTTTATTCTGTTCTTTTATCAACCTGCGAAATTTTCAAAATTCTCTTTTATGTTATATTATATTTCAAATGCTATTCCTTGGTTTTAGCTTTCCTGTTGTGCATGTTTCATAGAGCATAAATCTTCACTCTAAACAAATATCTTTCCAGTTTTACTAAATCTGTTTGATACCATCAGATTAAAATTTTATTTATATAAAAGCTGTTCTGGTTATTTAATCTCGTTTTAATATCTTTGTTATTTCGTCCTCCTTTTTTAGTTTTACTTCCACATTACATAAGCCTTTGATTTAAAATAGACTTTTTTATTTAAAATGTATGTTCATAATGTTGATACCTCCTTCTTTCTGTTAAATTTCATTTATCTTTCTTTTAATCTTTTTACTTTCAAATTTAATTCCCCCTTTAATGATGAATCCATAAAATGGATTACTTATTCATAATTTTAGACAATATAACAAAATCATCTGCGAACCGCGTACTTATTTTTTTTCTAGGTAGTAATTCAATCTTCAATTTTTTTCTTTAAAAATTGGTTAGTACATTATTATCTATAGTTAAAACTTAGTATTTCATTGGTATTTATTATGGGCCGCCCTCCGTGGTGCGAATAATATTTGTCTAGGCCTTTCGTCCGGAGGGCCCCGGTTTAAATCCGGATCAGGCACGGCATTTTTACGCGCTACAAAACTGTCATTTTCATTTCATCCTCTAACGCAAACTGTGCGCTTCACAATTCCAGCGGCGTAGTGTTTGGCTGTTGTGCGCATGCGTAAAGAGGAAGCTGCACGCGAGGCTGCGAGGGAGAGAGAACACTGTCACTTCCGCAGTGCCGACCCTGGCGTGCTGGTGGAAGATACTTTTTTTTACTCCGCGTATGTATGAAACGTTCCTTGTTCGTTTCCTTTTCTAGTTTAGTCAGTGGAAGGAATATGAAAGTGGTTTAGTTGTATTTTCAATAGTGATCAGAAGATGGCGGAAAGCAAGGTCCGTTGGTTGTCAAATCAAAAACACGCTAGAAGGGCGAAAGAGAAGGTAATTAGTGAAACCTAATTATGTATTTGTTTGTGTACAGAAACTTAAATTATAGAAATTTAAATTAAGCACCATTGTGACTAGTGTTTTTAAGCATTTTCTTAAGTTATTATCTAATAATACTAAAACATATTATGTGTATTGACATTTTATTATTTATTCGGTTAAACCAAATACGGATTTTAAACACAATGTGCTTAAAAACTGTGTACTATATTCTTGAATGTGATAAAGTGTAGAATTAGATTATTATCCTGCTTCCAGTTATTCTAAATGATTTATTTTTTTCGGTTCTTTAAGTTTACAGAAAACTTTAATCATGGTCTTGAAAAGGCCCAGAAAAAATTTCTGGAGCAGCACCCCCACTAATTTTAGCTACAAGCCGCCAATGAATGGGACATACAGAGTGATCACGGAATCTGATGATTTTCCAAGAAAATTAAGTGGTAACTCTGACGTGTAAGCGGGAATCAAAATTGCTGTGACCTTGAATACCAGATGCCAGTTCATTAACAATGGAACAGTGGATTTCTGTACAGGACACATGCGTTCATAGCGGAAACAAATCTTAAAAATAATTATTCGTTTGTCATTACACAGCGATCATTTCATCGGCATTTCAAAATTCCACGGCATGGTGCCGTTCCTACTCGCAACCCAATAAAATTATGGGTACTTTGAAACGCTCCCACAGAGTCTCTATGTGAGAACTCCTCCAAACATTGGCTTAGTCCAGGAAGCAGTCCTCAAGGACTCTCGAGGATGAGGAGCCCTCGGCACTCAACAAGCACGCTGCAGCCATCCCACAGGAGTGTCAGAAAAATTCTATATTAAATTTAACTTTCATCTGTATAAAATGATCGTGCTGCAAGATCTAAGTAAGCATGACAAAGTAAATCCGGTGAAATTAATTTACTTCTTTACCAAAATGGTCCTACTAATGAGTGATGAAGCGCATTTTCATTTATCGGTCACAATGAAAAAATGAAATTTTCGTTACTACTCTGATATGAGTCCTAACCAGCTTTATATACGTTCTCTTTTGACGCCACGTGTAACTGTCTGATAGGCTCTGGCATGTTTTAGAATCACAGGTCGTTATTCTTCCAAGAGGAAGAGGGGACGTGATGACAGTCAGTTGTGACTGGTATGATGTTACAAGATTTCCTTGCTTCTGAACTGCTTCGTTTACTTGAACGGGGTGTGGTTTCAGCAGGATCAAACAATAGCCTACACTGCTACACCCCCAACCGTGGCGATGGTTCGAAATGTGTTCAGGCCACGTTATTTCCAAAGGATATTTGTCTATGTTGTTTAAAAAAATGAAGTTACGCCAGTAAATGGTATTTTGTTTTCTATAATTACATATTATAACATATTTAGGTAAATTATATTTTGCAATTTTATTTAATTTTTAAAATCGTCATGTTCCCGTGACGCACTCTAATAAATTCCGAGAACAGCGTCTATAAAAAAACATACCGATTTTAGAATGCATATAATCTAAACAAAAAGTTATGATATATATGCTAGAGGGAAAAAGTCGTTCCATACTCCTCTTACCTAAGTTCTGAAAAATTTGTGAAAAATGGATATAAACAAGAAATAAACAAAAAAAGGAAAAGTGTATTGGTTACATCTTAAATTTCAAAATATTTATTCTGCAATTTTTAACTTATGAAAAACAATGATAACATACAACAAGTTTGGAATATTGCAAAAAAACCGGTCTCGAAGACATTTTTTTCAAATAAAATAAATACTTTTTCATCTGTCAAAAATTTCATGTTCCACTTTAACAAATGGCATGATTTATAGATTGTAAAATTCACTAAACATATCATAATATATTATTTTACTCTATATTTCATATTTAATCTATAATAACAGTTATTATTATTATTATTTAATACCGTTAAAGATCGTAAATAATGTATTCATAAACACTGAATGAATAAATAAATAAATCATAGAGATATATAGCATTTATTTATATCTAATTATATATGAATAAGCTCCTCTAATCCGTTACCAGCTACATATCTGCTCTTTTACACATCCATTAATTAATTTATTTTGCACCTGTATTTCAATAGTTACTTTTAATAGAAAATATATGTATTTATGTAAAACATATTTTAGATGTTAATTGTATTTTTTTTTAATATTAGAAACTACTGGAAATGTGTTATTCGTAACAAATCGTCTACATACTTAAATATACATTATAAATTAATATAATTGCAAGTTTTAATGTTCTAATACGTTATTCATCAGTAAATAACGTCATGATAGCAAATGGATATTTAGCGATTGGACAAAAAATGTCCATGATGGAAATGAGTGCAATAAAAAAAAAAAACAGATTACCCAATGGTAAATCTATAAATTAATTTCATTAAAATTCTAAATTTTGTTAAATTGCAGTTAATTTTGCATTATGTAGATTGAAAATTCGATTGGACCGGCCAAAAACAAATAAGTAATAAATGTTTAAAAAAATACGGCAGACAAAAATAGAAAATTTGAAAATTAAAACGAGCAGAAATCTTGAAAATCAAATAAAAAATTTACTAAAAAATAAATCAAATAATTTTATAATGAAAAGATGAGGAAAATGAAAAAAAAAATTAAATAATACGGCAGCCAAAAAAAGCATTGTACTTTAATATAGGATAATTGAAGAGCATGCGGGTGACAATTTTGTATACAGTATTAGTAAATAGTATTTTTTAACTTTATTTAAAGTATATTATATTATATATATATTGTATGAAACTCTCGATAACTTAAGGATTCAATTGCGGAATTATACATCTTTCTTTTTCCTGTTTAGCCTCCGGTAACTACCGTTTAGATAATTCTTCAGAGGATGAATGAGGATGATATGTATGAGTGTAAATAAAGTGTAGTCTTGTACATTCTCAGTTCGACCGTTCCTGAGATGTGTGGTTAATTGAAACCCAACCACCAAAGAACACCGGTATCCACGATCTAGTATTATACATCTAAAACGGTTCAGCCGTTGACCTAATACGGTGGAACAAATATACATACATTCATCCTAAATACATTACACTCCTTTTTGGGCAGTCGTGTAAAAACACTAATAAAACTACTTCACACGTATGAGATACGAGGTTTCCGAATCGTTTCGAATGAAACGTTGAAATGCGATTTTTTCAAAAACGACTCATTTTTTAGATAGATTTTTCAAATTTTTAAAATTTATTTAAAAATACATATCTGTATAGCCTGTGACGCTCCAGGTAACGTAAGGATTTCAACGCGGGGTTAAACATCTAAATCGGTTCAACCGTTGAGCTGTTAATGTGGAACAAACATATATATGTACATACATCCTAAATACTTACATTCCATTTTGGACAGTCGTGTAAAAACTACGTGTATGATTTTAAATAACCGGATGGTTTTATCAGGAAATGGTTGTAGGGGCTTCTCAGATGTAAAAATATTATTTTTTTTTTATAAAAACCTGATTTCAAAAAACACTCAACCTCCGCGGTGGAGCAGTAGAATATCAGTCTTTCTTATGGAAGGTTTCAGGTTCGAATCCCGGTTAGGTATTGCATTTTTTCATATGAAACAAAATTTCGATTCCATAATCCCACCACAGGATTTCGAGCTAATGATGTCTAATGATAATCGATCAATTATATCAACCCCATTAAAAAGTGAAAAATAATTATTTTTCAATTTATCATTAAATTTTGGCTTTTTGAAGGTTAAAAATTATCACCAATAATTTACTAACTCTTAATTTGGCACAAATTTTAAAAGATCGAAATTTAAAAAATTTTAAATAGTTTTCTTTTCTTTTTCTAGGATAGTTTAATTTTTTTTATTGTTTTTAAATTCTGTTTAAAATATTTATAGTTCTACCAAAAAAAAAAGGTTGATTTCAAGAAACTTAAAGTTTAAAAGCTGACATTTTGATAAAAATATGAAAAACGACGTAGAGGTTGCCGTGTATTGAGTAAGACTTACTGGAATTTATTAATATATAATTATTAAATTTCTTAAATAATTACATTTCTTAATAATTTTTCTCAAAAATTTCTCAATTTTTTAAATAATTTTCGTCATAAATCTATTAAATTTTTGTACGAAAATACAAAGAATATCAGACTAAGATCAAGTATACATAAAAATAATCAAATACTAAGCTGAAAAATATGATTAACAACTAAAAAATATCTTTAAATTTTTTATGTTAATATACCTTTAACCAATCGTCTAAATAAAACTATCTGAAAAAGTAACCATGCAACTACCAAAGAATTTTCTTCAACAAAATAAAAATAAAATCATTGAAATTATCTCATTTAATAAAGAATATAGCTTGACTAAATAAAAAATTAAAAAATAGAAGTTAAAAAACTATAGAATTTAATTAAGAAGTTCCTTGTACTGGTGATGTCTAAAATAGAAGTAATAAAAGTGATACTTAACGTTACTTAAGGACATAAATGTTTAGTTTGCTATCTTATTAACAAGAAATAAAAAATTCTAAATGCTTTAAATCAGTAATCAAGTTATTTTTACAATCATTTTTTTCTGAAATAACGGATATCGACTGCTTTGGTCATTTTGTCCTATTAAAATGGAAATTTGTCGCATACAAAAAAATTTATTTTACTTCCTTCGTACAATAAAGTATTGTAATCGTGATAAATTTCGGTTTTCAGATTTCAACGGAAATATCCATTTTGACCATCCCTGAATCCATTTTGACCAATTTCGGCGTGTCATTTTTACATACATACGTATGTGTGTATGTATGTATCTGGCATAACTCAAAACAATTAGCTGTAGAATATTGAAAGTTTGGATTTAGGACTGTTGTAACATCTAGTTGTGCACCAGCTCTTTCCATTGCAATTGACTGGACCAAAAGTGTCCAAAAAAAGCCCAAAATACAAACAATTTGGATTTTGGACTTTTGCTTAACTGTAGTAATAAGCCCTCATTGAGAGCTTTTCAACGATATATCATAAGCGGTACTTATTTTCATTGGTTCCACAGTTATAGCTAAATAACATTTTAATTAATTAAATATTTGGATCTTACAAGGGAAAGGCACATCGGTTCGAATCAGACTTCATCTCCTTTTTTGTTAACTGTTTTTTTTTTTGTTTTTTTTTACTTAAATACATTGATTTATTAATAATTATTAACCTCTGATTATAAAAAAAGTTTTACGATAAATAATAATTCAATAATAATAATAAAAAAATAAATATGAAAAAATAACAGAGGTTATTAATGAAATAAAATTTTATGTACTAAAATTGTGTATATGTAATTTAATCGGCGTACAAGGAAGTCATGTGATGTACACATCAGGTTTTATATGTACAAAATAATTTTTGTTTTATTTAATGATATATTTTTTCTTTGTAGTTATTTATCCATTTCATGTTTTTTTTAATAAAAAAATACTGTTAAGTTTAACAATAAACAAAAATCCAGTTTATTGTTGTGTATTTCCCTCAGATTTTCTCTGCAGATCTGATTTCACGGATAATACTTTGTCCTTTTATATCAATATTTGATAAAAAAAATTTATTATGTTTAATTTACTTTCTAATTAAAACAGTAATCAATAAATCTGTGTTGTCATTTCCAAATATAATTATATATATATATATATTTAACTTAGAGTATAAATTGTAGAAATTTACAATCACCCATAACTTACCATTATTGGATTTGTACCCGAAATGGTTATTTTGTTATTATTCTTTTTAATCAAAATCAAGTTATAAATTATTATTAGTTTCGTTTCATGTTCTACACATTTTTTTTTTAAATCTAGATATTTAAAAATTATTAATAGAAATTTATTATCCAAACAAATTTTGAATCTGTGAAAAAATTGTGTAGTATAAAACTTAAAAACAGTTGGTTCAAATTAATTTTATATAAAAAAAAATTTTTTTTGAGTTTTTAATTCATTAAAAATCATTATTTTCTTAAAATATATTTTTACCGTCTATTACTTCTAAAAATGTTTAATTTTTTTCTGTAATACTGGTCTATACCCAAAACAGATGTCTCTTTTTACTACAGCCCCTTTTCAAAACTAAATTTTTTTACGTAAATGTATTTGTTTGACAAACCAAAAAATATTATTTAATCGGTAAAAGTAATTTAAAAAGAATGGTTAAACTTTTTAAAGTATTTTTACTTGTTTAGTTTGGCCAATTTTTATTTTCTGTGTATTCTTTACGCTCCTGACGGTAGTACAAATTATAGAAAGTAAAGATATAAAAGTAAAAGATATAAAGGTGTAGAAAATTGTACCTATTTTCGGCCTATAATAAGAATATTTTATTATTCAGTTTTAAAATTTCTTAATAGGGTAGCCTTTAAAAACGTTTTTTAAATTTCTTTGATGCCAAAATGACAATAAAATCATAAATCTTACGGATCAAGACCAAAACCTTCCTGATTGCAGCCGTTTTTATGCAGACCCTGTTCCGAAGCAGTGGAATAGGATTGATGGTTTGTTAAATAGTTGCTAATCTGTTAATTTAATCAGCAAAATTAGGGTTCTGTAATCCTAACGTAGGACGATTGTTATGGTAATATTAATAATAATAATTACAGAATTTATTACGCTGAACAGCTCTGGGAAACCAAGTAAATCGGACCGTCTGCAGAAGGTAAGGAAAGCTCTAGGTTTAGTGCAAAATCTCTACAGCAAGAAATCCCTCTCCCGCCAAACGAAAATCCGGCATTACAACACAGTTATTAAACCCACATCATTATATGCCAATGAAACATTGGCCTTAAATAGGAAAACCGGAATAGAAGAAATAAAGAAACATGAAAGGAAGATTATAAGGAAAATATTGGGACCGAGACAACTGAAGAAGGATACAGATTACAACCGAACGAAATTGTTGAAACATACTCTAACATCGAAACTGACATAAGGAAAAGGCGAATGAAATTCTTCGGACACCTTTGCAGGCTGCCGGAAAACTGACTGACCAAAAGAATTATCGCGTACTTAACATAATTAAAAGTTGCAATCCCCTGGTTCGCAGAAACACGAAATGATTTAGAACACGCCGGAATTACGTTGGAGGGAGACAGAAGCAGATACAAAAACAAAATAGATAGATGGGAAGTTAAACCAGAAGCACCAAAGCCTAAACAACATCGTCCGAAATGGTCTGAAGAACGGAAGAAGGCCTTTTCTGAAAGAATGAAAGAATTTTGGAGGGAAAAGAAGAATGCAAAGCGAAAGAAGTATGAATCATGAATGCTTAACGTCTTCCATTGAGAAGTTGTTGACTTATAATATAATATAATATAATAATAACAATGATAGTCAGGAATTGTCAATAATTTTCTTTGAAATTACTCTTTTAAGATGTTCTAAATTGTTTAAATTTTGAATTTGAATACCGTGTGTTTCAAAATTAATATCGGGGTTTTAAAGTTATATAATATTTATTAAGTTTTACTTACGTTGATAAATTATACTTGAAAGAACAACTCAAACAGTTTTTCCTTATAAGTGTTTAATGTGAGTATCATTCGGCACACGGCACACATTAAGAGATGGAGAGTTAGGATAGGAGAGTTCTCCCATAATTTAATCAGCAAGTCTGGCGTAATTAATGTGACAGCTGTTTCAACCCTGTGCCTCAAGTCGGGTAGGTCGGCTGGTAACGGTGGTACATACAATTTGATGTTTTATAAACCTCCAAAGAAAAACTCGAACAGGGTCAAATCGGGCGAACGTGGAGGCCACGGCAAACAAACCCTGTCATCTGGTCTCCCGGCGACCTATCCAGCGATCGGGGAGAATTTCATTCAACCGATCCCGTACAGCGTTATGCCAGTGAAGAGGCGTACATCTTATTGCCAGATAAATTTATGCGGTTCGTACTGCAGTTGAGGAAAAAAACATAGTTATAGCATATCAAGACAGTTCGTTTCAGACATACTTACTTACGCGAAAAAGAACGGCTAGTAAACTTGCCGTCAGGATGCACAAAAAATATTCAGTTTTGGGGAGTTTCGTTCGCACTGTAATATTTTGTTAGAATTTTCTGACCCCCAGATATGCACATTATGAGTATTTACTTTCCCATTAACGTGAAATTTCGATTCGTCACGTAATACGACACGATAAAGAAAGTCTTCATCGTCACGCTGTATCATTTCATTTGTAAAGCTAGCTCGCAAACCATAATCTGACTTTAGAGCTTGCACACAGCTAAAACTGTTTTAGTTGCTTAATCATTTTATGTATAATTAATTTTTTTTTTTTTTAACTTCTGGGACCACTTTTAAGTATTGCTTCACAGAATGAGATGAATCATTTGTAGCGTGTGTGAAAATGCCATGCCTAACCGGGATTCGAACCCGGGACCGCCGGATGAGAAACCGAGATGCTACTACTCGCGCCATGAAGGCCAGCATGTAAAATTAATTAATTTACGTGAAAGTTGAGATGTTCACATAACTTTAAAACCCTGATATTCATTTTGAAATACATGGTTTATTTTAATTTTCATTATGAAACCTTCTTGAAAAACTGATTCATACTAAAACATGCTATAAATTAAAATTATAGTAATTACAATTTTTTTTATGAGGCATAGCTTAGTTGTAAATTTTTTGGGGGATTTTTTCCCATTAGTGATTTTATACGTAAGTCTAATTGGCTGAGTATTACAACCAATTAAAACCGGACCACAATAATTAATTACATAATTAGATTGGAAATGTCTATAGCAACACATAAAGATTTTTTTTAGTTATACTGTATTGTATACAAAGAGACTATGAAGTATAACAAAAAAAACAACCTGCCTTCTCGATGGTGTAAAGTACAATTAAATTTTTTAGCTTGATCTATCCTAGAATATGTTGTCTTATAAATCATTTTATTAAAATATTGTTACACGTCTCGGGACCAGTTTATTATTAACGTTTGACTGAATGATCTATCCTTTATAATACTGCATCTATTTATATTATCAGTATAGACTACTCTTACTTAGAATAATATAATTTTAAAAGCGAATAGAACATGATCATATTATTTTAATTTCATTTTCTTTTGACATTTACAGTTAATTTAAGTCAAAAATTACTTTTGAATATTTAATTTACCAATTAAATTATCACTTTGATAAACATTTTACTTTAATTTGAATAGATAATCTTTTCGTAAAATATATAGATAAATAGTTTTGTAAATGTAAAGCTGACCCTTAGCATAATATATATATATATATATATATATATATATATATATATATATATATATATATTTTTATACAGAATGTTTTTAAAATGGTGGGTTGACTATACCTTATCGAATTCTACTTGTAAAGCTAAACAAAAAATATCCTTAGGAAAAATGGCAAATTTTCCTTCGTTCTCCCCCTTTTCCGCCATTTTGTTTTTTTTATATAACAATTTATATCTCAAATTCGGATCGACGAATCACATTAATATTTGGTAAGCGTCTTTGTAATAAAGTTTTAAAATTATCAAAAAATCAGGATTTAAATACCTTTGCAAATTGCAAAATGGCGGCCATGTTTATTTTTCAATCCGTTATATCACCATAAATATTAGTTGTATCAAAATTAATGTTATTGCTAAAATATTAAGCCTTTTATTTTTAACAAAATGACGTTTTATTTTCTTAAATCTGTTAACAAATAAATAGTCGAATTATGGGAGAAAATTGATATTGTAATATTATGTCATAATTATTAGGTCTATTATTGCGAGAAAATTATTACTTAATTTGATACTAATTTAGAATAATAGAGTTAACAATAAATAAAAACAATTAATATTTCATCAAATTGAACGGAAAGTGGAGGACATGAAAACGGACACATAATTACATCAATTTTCTGAAATATAATATATATTTAATGTTTATGAAAGATTAACTGTTTTTATTTATTAACTAGCAGACACAGCAATGCTTTGCTATTGCTAGATTTGAGTATATATGTAGATTAAATGAATACAATTGAAAGTTTGATAAAACATAAAAAAATGAACATTACGGAACTTAACAAAATTTAACCTTTTACTTTATTTCTTTTCCCTATTTCCGTTCTTCTCTTTTTTCCTATTACCCTTTCCTCCTTTCCCTTTTCTTATTTCCCATTTCCCCTTTTATCTTTTTCCCCCGCTTGTAAATCAGTGCAAAACTTTTTTAGTTTATAACAGACACATATACGAACATTGCCTTTTGTATATATAGAAGAAGAAAGTCAATTGTTTATTTCTATTTTGTCTCATAAATATCTCGACACCAGCGCCATCTAATAGGTGTAGTTTTTGAAAAAAAATGTTCTTTTCATGTAACTAATATATATTCTGAATATGAGCCAAATCAGACCATAAATACAGTTTTTCTAATTATCTCAATTTCAGCGCCATCTAGCGGGACAATTTTTAACAGAGGTATTTCTTTCCATGTAAGTAACACGTATTCTGAATATGAGCAAAATTGGGCCATAAATACAATTTTTTTAAATATCTCGACCCCCAGCGTCACCTAGCGGATCCAAAATAATTCAGTCACCTTCCCTGGCATGCGTCCAACCATTCCCCAAAGTTTCATCACTATCGGATGAACTGTTTAGGACGGCATAAGAGACATAGAGACAGACAAACATTCATTTTTATGTACGAGGGCTATTCAGAAAGTAAGAAACGTTTTGGAATTTTAAAAAACCAAGTATAAGAAAAACTTTTTATTATATACATGTGAAAGAGGGACTAAAATACTACTTTTCAACATAATCACCATACAAATTCAGGCACTTATCATAGCGGTGGACAAGGTTTGAAATTCCTGTGTCATAGAATTCTGCCGCCTGTGATCTCAACCACTCAGTGACGCACCCATCTTGCACAAAATTTGTGGTTGATTTTGAATTTTTGTTGTGGTTGCACAAGTCCGTGAAACTTGTGGGAAACATAGAGAAAGCTCAGTTATTGTGAAACGGCGGTTTTCACGAATCTTTTCGTCAACTTTGGAGACCAGATCGTCAGTCACAATGCTCGGACGTCCACTCTTCTCTTTATCGTGAACGTTTGTTCGGCCATTTTTAAACTGAATGCACCACTTCCTGACAGAACTTTCATTCATTACGTTGTTCCCGTACACTTCACATAGTTCCCTATGAATTTCTATTGGTTTTAAGTTTTTTGCCAACAAAAAACAAATCACAGACCGCACCTCACAACTGGCGGGATTTTCGATTGCAGCACACATTTCAAATTTATATATAAAAAAAACGGGCAGATGTTCCCGTTGTCACGGCTGGACGCTGACTGAGGTGCCGAGCACGAGCCCACCAATATATATGCGATTGGCGTGCGCCTGGCGGCGTCAGGTGGAAACGTTCCTTACTTTCTGAATAGCCCTCGTATATATAGATAATTCTTGTATTGTGAATTAGTATCAAATTAAGTAATAATTTTCTTACAATAACGGACTTAATAATTATCACACAAAATTACAGCAACTTTCTCCCACAACTCGACTATTTGTTAACAGATTTAAAAAAAAATAAAATTCATTTTGTTCAAAATAAAAGGCTTAGTATTTTAGTAAATAACATAAATTTTGATAAAACTAATATTTATGGAGCTATAATGGATTGAAAAATATACATGGCCGCCATTTTTTTAATTTGCAAAGGTATTTAAGCCCTAATTTTGTTCTAATTTTAAAACTTTATTACCAAGACGTTTATCAAATAATAATGTGATTCGTGTATCCGAACGTGAGATATAAATTATTACACAAAAATTACAGAATGATGGACAGGGAGAGAAGGTAGAAGAAATTGCCATTTTTCTTTGTTTAGTTTTATAAGTAGAGTTCGAAAAAGTATAACCAGCTCACCATTTTAGAAACATCTGTTTATGTATATATACATAAATGTTTATACATAATAACCATTTTTGGCTTGTCTAGAAACAGGTTATCAAATTACAAATAACAAATACTGTTACTATATTATACTACTGTGGTGTGATTCATTCTCAGAATAGGTCGACAAGTACAAGTAAGCGTATACTTACAATTACTATAGGATTAAACATACTGTAACTGTGTATGTGACATGATAAGACAAATTAAGAAACTGACTATTTAATCTCATGTGCCATCATTAGTAAATTTCTTCGTCCAATCTTTATAACCTTATAATAAAGTAGAACAAATACTTTCTTTAGAATTATTTTCCAGTTATAATTTTTTCTTATAAAAATATTACGTAATCTTAATAAGAAAAAACATATATAAAACAACAACGACAACAAGACGTTATTGAACATTGCCGTGTAATATACTAGTATAGACTGGTTTTATATATTGTGTTTGGAATTGTTAATAGGTAACTCTTTTAAGATTAATATACAAAGAAAACATTCCATATAGATTAAATGGGATAAAAAACTTGTCTTCCTTAAAAAAAAAAAAATAACGTCTACTTTATGTCATTAAGTATTAATGATAAATCCACTAATACTTAAATATTTATAAGGAGAAAGAAAAAGGTGTTAATCATTGAAATATTACATTACCAACATATTTTAAAAGTTCAGTATCATCGTATTGAAGTAAGCGAATATGTTTATATAAAAATGTAATACCTTTTCATTAATAAAAATAAAAATTTATTCTTAAAATCATCAGATTATGCCAAACGTAAAAAGCATTATAAGTATGATATTTTTACACGACTGCCCAAAAAAGAGTGTAATGTATTTAGGGTGTATGTGTCTTCCACCGTAGCAGATGAATTGGTTTAGATGTGTGGTTAGCCTCCATATATGTATGCTTTTTCTGGTTAGCCTCCGGAACCACCGTAAGGTATTAATTCAGAGGATGAATGAGGATGATAAGTACGAATGTAATTGAAGTATAGTCTTGTACAGTCTCAGGTCGATCATTCCTTTGATGTGGGGGCTGGTATGATGTACGGTGCCCAATAGACGAGGGTTCGGGGAGTTGGTGGCCGAAAGCGTGGTCACCAAGATACTCGAGTCAGAGGCTGCGTGGAAAACCGTAGCTGCTATGGTGGAGGCCATTATTCGCGGTAGGGAGGCGGAGGAGGGTAAGTAGAGGTTCTCTGATCCCTGTTCGTCTCTCTGCATATGTTTGGTTGTGGACCTTAGGGGCTCATGATGGATTATGAGCTCATGATGGATGTGATTTGATTATGTATATTTAAAAAACGGGTTGTATTCTTTTGGTGCCACTGTTGTGTTGCGGTGGTGCTAACGTGTCGGGTAGCTAGTTATACTAGTTTTTTATGTTTCCTCTTCTTCGTGTGTCGTGTTTAAGTGCAAATGGTATAATCGTACCGGATTGCAATGTTGTCGTTTGTTGTATTATGTAATCTAATGCTTCTGCGTGTTCGTTTTATCGTGCTACGTTAAAAAATAATAAAATGTGATGTATAATTCGGGTGCTACAGTAATTCATGTTGCGGTGGTGCTATCGTGCATGTTCGTGCGTGTTTGCACCGTGCATCGTATCGTGCATGTTCGTTTTATTATACTACGATTAAAAAACAAAAATATGTGATGTATACTTCGGTGCTCTACAGTAATTCGTGTTGTAGTGGTGCTACTGTATAAGATTGTAATGGGTGTATAATATATGTCCTGGATTTCATCAGGTTTAATATTTCTGCTATTCGTTCTTCATTATTCCATCTAATGGGGAAAAGTGTGGAGCATGACATTGTTCAGTATATGAAAATTGTACTGAACAAGTATTTGCCATTGTTTGGTCGTTTTTTGTAGAGGTACACACTAACATCTTGCAGAGTGGGACTGAGTTATACTTAAAAAGCGGGTCCGGTCTCCACCTGGTACAATTGCAAGAAAAAAAAAGGTCGACCATTCCTAAGTTGTGTGGTTAATTGAAATCTAACCACCAAAGAACACAGGTATACACGATCTAGTATTTAAATCCGTATAAAAGTAACTGCCTTTACTAGGATTTGAACCTTAGAACTCTCACTTCGAAAGCAGCTGATTTGCGATGACGAGTTCACCACTAGACCAACTCGGTGGGTTCTAAGGTTCAAATCCTAGTAAAAGCAGTTACTTTTATACGGATTTGAATATTATATCGTGGATACCAGTGTTTTATGATGGTTGGGATTCAATAAACCACATATCTTAGGAATGATCGACCTGAGACTGTACAAGACTACACTTCTACTATTCATACATATCATTCTTTGAAGTAATACCTTATGGTGGTTCCGGGGGCTGAACAGAACAAAAAATGTGTGACCCCCTGTTGAAATCTGTGCGTTACCGATAATGTCGTAAGCTACACATATATATATAAATAGCAAATATAATATATGTATTATACGGAGGTAAACCAGATGATGTGTTATTAAACAGCTGTTCAAATTGAATTAAACAAGATAATAATAGTTTGTCATAATCATGAATAATTATCTAACTATTTTTAATTATTTTATTTGTAATTATCTCTGTTTTTAGTCATTTTTACGAGCTATTTTGTTTTTTTTTTTTTTGTCTTCAGTCATTTGACTGGTTTGATGCAGCTCTCCAAGATTCCCTATCTAGTGCTAGTCGTTTCATTTCAGTATACCCTCTACACCCTACATCCCTAACAATTTGTTTTACATACTCCAAAAGTGGCCTGCCTACACAATTTTTCCCTTCTACCTGTCCTTCCAAAATTAAAGCGACTATTCCAGGATGCCTTAGTATGTGGCCTATAAGTCTGTCTCTTCTTTTAACTATATTTTTCCAAATGCTTCTTTCTTCATCTATTTGCCGCAATACCTCTTCATTTGTCACTTTATCCACCCATCTGATTTTTAACATTCTCCTATAGCACCACATTTCAAAAGCTTCTAATCTTTTCTTCTCAGATACTCCGATTGTCCAAGTTTCACTTCCATATAAAGCGACACTCCAAACATACACTTTCAAAAATCTTTTCCTGACATTTAAATTCATTTTTGATGTAAACAACTTATATTTCTTACTGAAGGCTCGTTTAGCTTGTGCTATTCGGCATTTTATATCGCTCCTGCTTCGTCCATCTTTAGTAATTCTACTTCCCAAATAACAAAATTCTTCTACCTCCATAATCTTTTCTCCTCCTATTTTCACATTCAGTGGTCCATCTTTGTTATTTCTACTACATTTCATTACTTTTGTTTTGTTCTTGTTTATTTTCATGCGATAGTTCTTGCGTAGGACTTCATCTATGCCGTTCATTGTTTCTTCTAAATCCTTTTTATTCTCGGCTAGAATTACTATATCACCAGCAAATCGTAGCATCTTTATCTTTTCACCTTGTACTGTTACTCCGAATCTAAATTGTTCTTTAACATCATTAACTGCTAGTTCCATGTAAAGATTAAAAAGTAACGGAGATAGAGAACATCCTTGTCGGACTCCCTTTCTTATTATGGCTTCTTTCTTATGCTCTTCAATTGCTACTGTTGCTGTTTGGTTCCTGTACATGTTAGCAATTGTTCTTCTATCTCTGTATT
The DNA here is from genome assembly GCF_047948215.1 of Lycorma delicatula. Lineage (NCBI taxonomy): Eukaryota > Metazoa > Arthropoda > Insecta > Hemiptera > Fulgoridae > Lycorma > Lycorma delicatula. The sequence continues at coordinate 52,539,856 of NC_134464.1, read as the reverse complement.
TGAACCCTAATTTTTTTAAAATGCTGAACATTTTATTCCAGTCTACGTTATCGAATGCCTTTTCTAGGTCTATAAACGCCAAGTATGTTGGTTTGTTTTTCTTTAATCTTCCTTCTACTATTAATCTGAGGCCTAAAATTGCTTCCTTTGTCCCTATACTTTTCCTGAAACCAAATTGGTCTTCTCCTAACACTTCCTCCACTCTCCTCTCAATTCTTCTGTATAGAATTCTAGTTAAGATTTTTGATGCATGACTAGTTAAACTAATTGTTCTGTATTCTTCACATTTATCTGCCCCTGCTTTCTTTGGTATCATTACTATAACACTTTTTTTGAAGTCTGATGGAAATTCCCCTTTTTCAGCTATTTTGTAATGAATAAAAAATTCGATTTATCTGAAATTGATTTTTTCTATTTAAAAGCCGCCATTTTGTTTCTATAAATCCTAAAAGGTTGTAATTTTACAGAAAATATTTAGAACCTTCCTTAAAATATCTGTGAAGTTTCAATAGAATCGGTTTAAATAAATTTTAAAAAGTTGAAAAAATTATACTGTATACAAAATTGTCACTACCACGCTCTTTAATTATCCTAACTTAAAGAGCAATGTTTTTTGGCAGTCATGTTTTTTAATTTTTATTATTTTATTTACATACACACACACACACACACACACACACACAAACACACACATTACATTACACACTAACATCCCCTATCGTGGCTTCACCCGCCCTATATGCGTATAAAATTTCAAAACTTAAAAATAGTTTTTCAGTAATTATATGTAGACTGTTACTCTCAGAGTTGTCACTAGTCACAACTTCACAACTTAGAAATATAAAATAAAATATTTAGATAAAGAATTTCATCTCAAAATCAAATCTTTAATGAAATCAGGAATACATTGAAGTTATTCAAAACTACTTTTTCCCGGTACAGCAAAGTCCAGGAATTTCATCATTCCATTTTTTTAACACTGTAATAGTTACATATTTAAATCATATCAAAATCTGGTTTGAAACCTAACATATTTCTCGAAGGTTGAACTCTCGATTTTGAGCCGAATGTATGCTTGCTCTTCAGGTCTTTGAGAACGTTCTGGTGTAAATTCACGTCGTCTACGATCATTAATTTCAGTAGCTGGGAAGTTCTTCTTGTTACCAGAGACCTCGCCAACCTAGATATATGAAAATATTAATACCAAATTGAAAGTCTAATGCCGATTATGTGTATGGTTTATTTTGATGGAACATTTTACTTCAGGATATAAAAATTTTACAAAGTTATACTTTATTCGCATGTGGTGAGTAATGATATTAAATTTAGTAAATAATATAACTACCTGAAGAAGTCAATATTGATCCAGTATCTATCGATATAGAAAAAGATAGTAAATATAGTAAAAAAGAAGTTCTAGGTTATTTATTTATCCTTTTTGTTTATTTATGATTTATATAGTAGTGAGATTGGTAAAGTTTAAACCGTAATTAGCATTTCGAGGTTAAAAAAAAGTTACAGTTAAAATTTCATAATGATTGGTTTAGTAGTTTTTGCGGTTACAGGAATAAACGAAAAATACGTTTTCTCTTTATATAGTGATATATATATATATATATATATATATATATAATAATATCTATTTTAATTATATAAATACATATATATAATTTTGAAATCAATTACTTTAGTTCGATGCCCCTTTTGATGAATAAAAATATTTCAAAATAATTTGAATCACATTTATATTTCGAGCAGCACCCATAAATATTTTTTTAGAGATTGTAATTTTTATTAGTTTAATTTTATGCGTATATTTTCTGTGGCAATTTATTTAATTAAAAGTCATAAACAAAAATATTATTTTCTATATTAAAATTCAGACTGCAAATAAAAGAAACTAATAAAGGGTAATAATATTAAATCAAAATAGTTATATCAGTAAAATTTAACATGTAAATTATATCTTAACTAATAATAGTAATAAAAACAAGCCAACAGCGTAACTATAAAAATAGCTAAATCAACTTTTTTTTTTTAATGACTAGTATAACACGGTAATAAAAAAAAGAAAACAAAATCATCATAAAAATTCTCGAAAAAATCAACTTCGGGTCATGAAATAAATAAAATAAATCTGTTTATTTTATGAAGTAAATCTAAATATCAATCTTTAAATATTTCTAAAAAAAATTAATTTTTAATTATTTTATTTTTAATTTTATTTATTTTATGAACTAAAGAAGATGCTTTAACGTTTATCTGATATGAACATATGTAAACAAATATTGAGATATATTGGTTACATGATATAGCCTAAAGCTGTTACGTGAATTTTTTATTTATATTTCACATCTTTTGGTTTAATTTAATAACAATAATATTTTGTTTAACCTATTACATATATTTTATAACACCTTTTCACTATTATTTATTTACAAGTAAGTAAATTATTTATGATAGTTTGAATCATTTAAGGAATTTTTGAGTAAAAAAATTAAGTTCAATATTTATTATATACTAGCAATAGAAATCTATTGCTAGATTTGAATGTATATTGATTAAATGAAAACAATTGAAAGTTTGATAAAACATTAACGAAATGAACATTACGGAACTTCACAAAATTTAACCTTTCCCTTTTACCCTTTCTCCCTTTTCCCTTTCACCTTAACCTTTATCCCCTTTTCTCCATTTCCTTTTCCCATTTCCATGTTACCATATTTCCTTTCCTTTTCTCCAATTTTCCCCTTTTAACCCCCTTTCCTAATTCCCCCTTCCCTTTCCCCATTTATCTTTTCCATATTTCTCTTTTCCCATCATATTACTATTTTCCCCATTTCCCCATTTCCCCCTTTTCCCTTTTTACATTCT